>NC_134946.1:6209411-6516622 GCF_051020765.1 Lasioglossum baleicum | reverse complement strand
GGTTCCGCTGGACGCGTTTGCGTGTTCCTGTTCCGTGTGTTACATTCCACAGGGATGAATCTTAACACTTATTGTTACGCAACTGATCACAGAATTCTAATCTCTCCATATCACGCTACTGAATTTCCTATATTTCACTCTATTCAGAAATGGCCTCATGGTCATTCAATTCGCTACTTTCTTTTACATATTAGTTCACTTTTATACGATTTTTGGAGAATAAAATGCCGATTTGTGTGAAAATATTTTTCCGTAACACATTACATTTTTTTCACATGTTTATTGAGTAAACTATCGTTATGTTGTTATAGAATGCAATTCTGTATTTTAAATTGCGTTTTCTGTATTTAAATAAACGTCGATTGATTCGCGGCCTTTTCACACGGTTTTTGTAACAGCTTTTTAAGAGTTGATACTTATTGCTGACAGTAGAAAAGAAAATGTTGAAAAGCTTCTCAAAGGCAAGTACCGTTTTCCTCTTTGCATTAGTTCCTTCTTATGTAAACCTGATACAGAAGGCCTGAAAATAATTTATAATTTTCTCAAACAATGTTTCGTAAGGATATAAAAACAATGTAACACACCTATGTTATGTAAGCTACATGTAACAATTCTGAGAAGCCTTAGCAATTTAGTTTACTACACGATGTGAAAAGAAATTTTTCCAAAAAATTGCAATTGGTGGGAATTGTAGAGAAAATACTACAAGTTGCATTTTACAACTTTTTAATGTGGGACTATATTGAAAATTTAAAATACACGTTTCGTAGATCTGCGTCAATTATATGCATTGTGAAAGTTTCATCGAAATCGGTTGATGCGGATAAATCTTTATTGCAGTTAGTAACCAAAAATCGTGAAAACTGAGATATTTACCATCTTTAAATGTTTGTAACGTCGACCGATTTTAATGAAATTTTCAGAATATGTATACTTGATATAATATTTAAAAAGTTGTCTTTTTAAGAATGTCCGAATATTAGTGGGAGTCACTGTACTTTGTGGGAGGTGTTCTAAGTTCATACATAGATAACGTGAATAGAAAATTAAATTGGGAACTATGTCAGCTTTGGTCAACCCCATTTTCCAAGCAGTTAATGCCAAGCAGTATATGGAATTTCACAGTTTCACATTTACATATTTCTACTTCTTTATTTCTAGCAATGAAAAGATTCATAAAAATTCGTAAAACACTTGTTTTAAAGAGAATAACAATATTTTAAAGAGGAGTAGGCACATTACGACAGACACATTAATTGAATGCACGCAGATATGGACGAGCAAATTAACAAATAACAAACAAATATGTACGAGTACATTAACTAGTAGCACAGAAATGTGTTCAAAGCATTTTTTAAGTCACACTGATTGGACAGAAAACCTTTTTTCATTTTAATTATATTATTGTGAAGTATCAACATTTTTAACTTGATTAATATTAAAATAAAAACAAAGAGTTTGAGAATTACTAAAATTTTGAACAGATCAAATTAAAATGAAATAATTAATTAATTATCAAGTTAGCTTAATGGCACAGTAATTGGAACAATATATAGTATTGCGAGGGGGGATGACCCAGATGAAATCAATGTTATCAATATACTGCACATCTTCATGCATTTATAGCAAAATTCAGTAGACGAAATTCAAAATTGTTGAAAAATCTAAAAAAATTCAAGATGTTTATATGTGATTTCTCCTCGATAACATTCGATTTAGTTTCCACTTCTTGCAATCGATGCAGTCTAGCGATATATTATAAAAAGATTTTTACTATCATATAATAGGATCATATTTTATTAAAAAATGTTTCAAGATCACTTTCAACTTTTTTTATAATATTACAATCATTTTGTTCAGTGGCCGGTTAACACGAGGCCAAAAAGTCGATGAACGCAATAACCATTTTCTTAGGAGAAAAGTGAACAAAATAAAAATGTTCTTCATTGATTGTGGGCAGCAGGAATAAAATAAAAATTGATTCCATTCCATAACGACTTTGTTCCATTAAAAGCAACATTACAGCATTCTTGAATTTTTAAAATCTTTTACTGTGTTTTATATTTCATCCAACCAATTTCTTCATAAATGCATAAAGATCCGCAGTCTAGTAACGACGTTATGATTTAACTCCTCAGGTATATGAATGCATTTAAACTCTTTCATTTGCCCACCACTGTATTTGTGAGGAACGTATTGATGTCTATGTTTCGTCGTATTCAGCTGCGGATGCCATAATGCATAAAGATCAGCATTGTAGCTATGGCCAGGTTGGAAGAACTGTCGTCAGGACAGTGTCCCAGTCCGTCTTAGCACGGAGGGAAGCTAAGAGAGGTTGAACGATGGGATCAACGGAAAAGTTAGGGTCCACGAACACCATGGAGCGACCCTGGATATTACGGATGATCCGCTTATCATTACTGGATCTCTTCCACGGTATAATCTTCGAGTTTGCTCCACTTCTTCCGCGCTCGGCCCTACTTCTCCTATTTGTGCTGTCGTTCATAATGCACGTGAGCAAATCGCGCAATACGCGTCTGAGAGAGCGACAGAAAGAGTTCGGGACTGAGGGCCGTAAAAGGTTTATTGGAAAAATGAAATAACGCGAAGCAATCACGACGCGTCGCTACGATATAAGAATTTTATCTTTTCAATAAGCAAGCTGCAGAGGCGGCGTGGAAGGGGGGGGGGCGTCGGTGACGCGCGAAGAAATTACTCGTAACTTGGATAATATGTAATATCGCGCCCGGGTGTATATGAGATGTCGCGCAAATGAAAATCTCGTAATACCGTTAAAGTTTATACGTACATCGGAGAGTGTCGCGCGAATCTGTGTGCCTGACTGCTTTTCATTGGCGGAACGGTCTCGAAGGAATCTCGAACTTGTAGACAATCATAAATGGGATATTGAAGTTTATTATGAGTCCGTCGGAGCCGTCGAGATTTTCCTGAACAGAATTCATTATGCGCTGCGAAAGGATTACATAAATTAAACGCGGATGATAGCCTGTGTTCCGGTGATAGCAAGTGGAAACTCGAGGACGGGATCGACTCGGAATTTCGGGAACAGAGTCAGGAGGTTATAAGACACTTCGAGGTGCGCCTGTTGCAAGCAGGAAATGGAGATTTGTATATTGCATGAGTCTCTCTGCAACAAGAGCGGGTGGGTGTGAAGAACACCTTTATTTTGGCACTTCGAAACTGCAGTGGCGTGCAACGTTAAAGGAACACGCCGAAAAATTGTTGACGTTTAAACTGCGGATATTTACGTAAAATAAAAATTCTCTGCATCAGTTGCAAGATACTATCAAGTAGAAATTTCATTCTCTTCAATATTTTTAAATTCTGTTTCTATCAAATATTGCACCCATTCAGTTTTTTCGCAAATCAAATCTGTAGAGATGAGTTTCACATACAGTGGGTGTACAAAGTATTCGTACACCTTTTAAAAACTAATAGCTTTTTTATAATTGTACCAAACGACCTGATTTTTTAGAATCAATTAGAAGCATTGGTATACGAAATGATGTGCAAAAAAGATTTTTCAGAAATTATAATTTACAAGGTTACATGCAAAAATAAAGAAGGGACTTTCTAAAACTTTTTTATTAGAGCCCCCCGTTAAAGAAAATTTAAAATATTTGTTTTGTAGATCTATAGTAGTTACACACATGCTGAAAATTTCATCAAAATCGATTATCATACACACGAGCTACAAGCGATTAAAAATGGTGAAAATCGTAGTTTTACACGACTTTTAATCAATTTCTGCTTCAAATCCACAGAATCGTACATCTTTCGATACGTGTCATTTTTTCCTACTTCAACCGATTTAGATGAAATTTTCAGCATGTGAATAAGTGACATAGATCTACAAAACATATATTTTAAATTTTCATTAAGAGCCCAAATAAAAAAGTTTTAAAAAATTCCTTTTTTATTTTTCCCTGTAACGTTGTGCATTATAATTTTTGGAAAATCTTTTTTGCGTATCACTTCGTAAACCAATGCTTCTAATTGATTATAAAAAATCAGGATGTTGGGTACAATTATAAAAAAGTTATTAGTTTTTAAAAGGTGTACGAATACTTTGTACACCCACTGTACATTGTTCAGGGTGATCGGTGGTACATACAAAAATAGGTCGGAAATGTAGAATAAAATTTCTTCGTACGAGGCTTTGTTTTCAAGAAAATCGACGAAGCGTAAATTGTCACGGCAACTTTCCCGTGGCACACGATCCGCGGTACGAAACAGTACAATGATGTAATTGTGTCAATTTCGTTTTGACAGAACAAGTGCTTTTAATTTCTCTAGACCTCTAACAATTAGTGTTGCGGTGAAAGTAAAAATAAATTATTCCGGACGATTACCATTCCAAAGGATAAAGCGAGAATGTCACGGCAACTTTTCCATGGCACACAGCGTAGTTCAGTCTGACTTTCCTCCTTGAACTAGTTCCCTTCATGATACAAGTGGAAAAAATGTCGGCTGCATTGTTCGCCTTCTTATGAAAGGGGCAGTCGAGTTTAGGCTTAAGGCTTCCCTTTATGCATTTTTCTCGCTCGAAAGAGGACCGAGGGATCTCGAACAAAAAGTGTGTTAAGCCGAAACACGCTCGACGAAACATTCAATCGAAACGGTTATTGTATGGAATTGTTCATTCATCTTCCAACTTCTCACCTATCTGAATATCATTGCGACAATTAAGACAACAAATAAGAGTAAAGTAAAAATGTACGAGTAATAAAATAAAATATATATTACAGTTAGAATTTATGGTACATAAATATTTATACAGAATAAGATACGGCTTAGAATAAGATTAATCTCTGTATTCTTTTATTTACTTTTTATTATTTATTATTCGTACATGTAATAAATAATATTTATTATTTTATTTATTTATTAGAAATAAATATTCTTGATGGGTGAAATTGATTTGCGAAAGGGTGAAATTGCTTCACAGAAAGGTGAAATTGACTTGCAAAAGGGTGAATTTGGAATGTAAAAATAAATTATAAATTGTCCTCAACTGTTTCAAAGTTTTTGGTTGGGCCGCAAACTGCTTGTCGCCTGCTGTTTGACATGCCTGCTCTATACGTATAATTCGACACTATCAAAAATTCTGCAAGAACTTTAACAGCTTATATATCTCAATAACTATTTGTTTGCGACATGTGGCTCTTCTCAAACGTTTTTCTTCTCGATAAGTGGAAGGTATTGATGTAAACGAAACTTTAAAATCAATTTTCTTTGTTTTAAACAATTTTGTGGCAAGTTTTTTTTCTTACAAATGTCCACCGATCCAGAGGTGTAGATTCACCTCTAGGAAGGATGACCATTACTAAAAAGTAACACCCTGTACACTTTAGCTTCGTGGTACTGCAAATTCTCTACAGACTATGCAGGGTGATTCACGCAATTGTTACAAGTAATAACTCCGTTATTATTGCATTTACAAAAAAATGCCATAGGAGAAAGATAAATGGTTCGAAGAGAACTACATCTGTAGGCCTTAAAATTTTTTTTTAGATGCAGCAGTGTATGTGCAATTAACAATTGCATCATTTCTTTAAATAGAAATGCATATTGTTTTTTACACAGATCGATTCTTCTGTTCATTCTACGTAGAAAATGATTAGCGTACACATGGCAAAAAAATTATTAGATCTCGAGATATTTTCAAAAAATGTCTTTATTGAAGAAGATGCTCAAACGCTTCTCCATTACATTCTAAACGTTACTTGTAACAATAAAGGAGGGATTGATAATGATCGCACGATTTTCTAATTAGAAATAATATTTTTCGACGAAACACATCACCTTTCTTTTCGTTACAATAGCTGTAATTAATTAATGTAGAAACTGATCGAACCGTAGCGCCATGAAAAATATTATTTCTAATTGTAACGTTTTTTTATTGTTTGCATAACTGCGTTTATACATCAATACGTTGGCCAGCCCGTTCACCTGATTTAAGTCCCCTTGACTTTTTTCTGTGGGGTTATTTGAAAGATAGAATTTATTCAAACCCCATAGATTCTGTAGAGAATCTGAGAGAAAGAATCATACTGGAATGTGCAGCAATAACTGCAGATATAATTTAAACGCAGTTATGCAAACAATAAAAATACGTTATAAGAAATGTTTAGAATGTAATGAAGAAGCGTTTGAGCATCTTCTTCAAGAAAGACATTTTTTGAAAATATCTCGAGATCTAGTAATTTTTTGCCATGTGTACCCTAATAATTTTTTACGTAGAATGAACAGAAGAATCGATCTGTGTAAAAAACAATATGCATTTCTATCTAAAGAAGTGATGCAATTGTTAATTGCACATACACTGCTGCATCTAAAAAAAATTTAAACGCAGTTATGCAAACAATAAAAATACGTTATAAGAAATGTTTAGAATTGTAATGGAGATGCGTTTGAGCATCTTCTTCAAGAAAGACATTTTTTGAAAATATCTCGAGATCTAATAATTTTCTTGCCATGTGTACCCTAATAATTTTTTACGTAGAATGAACAGAAGAATCGATCTGTGTAAAAAACAATATGCATTTCTATCTAAAGAAGTGATGCAATTGTTAATTGCACATACACTGCTGCGTCTAAAAAAAATTTAAAGGCCTACAGATGTAGTTCTCTTCGAACCATTTATCTTTCTCCTTTGGCATTTTTTTCTTTTTTGTAAATGCAATAATAACGGAGTTACGACTTGTAACAATTGCGTGAATCACCCTGTAGACTATATCACTTTGCCCACATCTGTCATCTGGTAGATGAAATAATCTTAGAACACGACATGTCTACAAGTATACAGGGTGTCCCAAAATTCGTGAAAATCCCGAAAGGGAGTGGTTCCTGGGACCATTTCAAGCGATATTTTCCTTTACAAAAATGTTATCCGCGGCTTTGTTTAGGAGTTATTAACGAAAAACACGGACCAATCAGAGCGCGATCCAGACGCGAGTTGCCATAGTCGGCCCGGCGCGCCAACTGTCTATTGGCCGACTGTGGCAACTCGCGTCTAGATCGCGCTCTGATTGGTCCGTGTTTTTCGTTAATAACTCCTAAACAAAGCCGCGGATAACATTTTTGTAAAGGAAAATATCGCTTGAAATGGTCCCAGGAACCACTCCCTTTCGGGATTTTCACGAATTTTGGGACACCCTGTATGGTCTGAGGCAGCCGATCGATGGCCCGAGGAATCCCAATATCGTAACGCTTATCTGCTCGATCATCACCGTAATCACCCCAGTGGTTCTTCGAATCGAGCGCGTCGTTGCGCGTCACTTGAGGCACGGTGCCGCACCGCACCGGAACCGGACGTTCTAAACACAGGGGCGAAAAGGGTACGGTGACGACATAAATCTCCGACTTAACGTGAGTCACGTTACTTTCTTCGAGCACCTAGCCTCTTCCACCCAAGGGGCGGGGTAGAGCCAGAACAAATTCGTTCGTGAATTACTTGCCTTCCCGAATTCCCGACCCGACCCGACTCGGCGTGGTCCGGCGTCGGCCCGGCCCGACCCGGCCCGACACCGACCACCTACAATAATTTATTTCCCATGAAATTCGTTGCATTCTGGCCGGGTGATAAATTAAGAGAGGTTCAATTGTTTCAAGAGAACGATCCTGCGGTCGGCTACCGGCGGTTTGTCGTGCTTCAGAGGCGGAAAGACCGATGAGAAAAAGAGAACGGAACCGTCGGATGATAATTATTTCTTTCTTCCGCCGCATGTGCAAATTCGACGAGCGAGTCTGGCGCAAGAAATAATACGAAAACGGGAAAGCAAGATAAACGGTCTTTTGAAACCGTCTTCTTATTATGTACCGACCAGTTTCCCGTTTGTGTCAGTATCAACTAGAAGCGAACAGATTGGCTTGAAAGCAGTTTATGTTTTTATTCACTTACTTCTGGATGTGTAATTAATAGAGCAATTATAGATTACACTTTCTGAAAAATAATGCTTAGGTACCTTTAAGTAGCCCTGAGGTTTATGCTATTCTTAAACATTGTTCTCATTCTTTTCTGTTGCACATTGATTTTTATGTAATTTTCGTTTCCGAAAGTTCATTTTGAAAAAAAATTGTAATTTCCTTGATGTCCACAGTCTACTAGCAAAATTGGAATGAAAAAAGATATGTATCTTGAAAGTAAGAATGGCATTTACACTTTTACTGTTGAATTGTTAATATTGATACTTCGATTTTTACGCGTTGAATGCAGTTTAGTTTCATTCTAGTTTTAGTTAGGAAATTGATTTGTTAATTAACTTCTAACATATTTGTTACCAAAGACATTGTTTTCGTCGTGAACAATAAAGAGTAGCTGGAAGTTCAGGCCTGATGTAGACGAAAGAATATTGTTCGTGTTTCAGCATCACACTGCATTATACTCTCTCCGACAATAACCAAGAAAATTGATGATTCGCGAAAACTGCCGTTCCGTCGGGACATCGAGAATTCTTTGTAGGATGCTAACATATACATATGTGTTCAGACGTTCTTACATTCTACTGACAATATTATTAACTCAAGAAAGACTAATAGTAAGTCGCGATGGAGTCACGCATCTATGGACATAACCATTTATATCAGAGATTTCTACTGTTCTTATTGAAGTACAGCAAAACTATCGTATACTATCCTCTTCTTTGTCTGCTTCACTATTTACAATTCTACAATCTTGGTTTAAAACAATTGACGCTCTAACAACCTTATTTTCGTAAGCCAATTAATCAATTTCGATGAAACTTGCAGTATGTGTACAACTTATATGAATTTATAAAACACATTTTTTAAATTTTCGTTATAAGCCCAATTAAAAAAAGGAACTTTTACTGTACAGGGTGAGGCATCCAAGACTTACACCGAAAATATCTCCGTTGTTTTTAGTAATACAAGAAAATGTTCAGGCAGAAAATGTTTGGTTCTGTGGGGCAATTATCGTGACGGAGAAGTTCTTTTTTTAGGTCATATTTTCCGATATTTCAAGGTCATCGTCGGTTTTTTAAATGGAACGACTTTTGCGTATACATTTCACGCGTCGATTTACAAACATACGGCGATGAGGGAGTTTTCGTGAACACAGAGATTTCTAGCAGTGAAAAATCTCATGTTATATGAATTTCGAAAAGGAGGTTCAGTAACAATAACCACGAACAACATACATGCTGTTTAGGGAGATAGTGCGCTTTCATCTCGTACCTGCACGAAGTGGTTTCAACGTTTTACAGGTGGGAAGTTTTGTTTAGAAGACGAGGAACGTTCCGGGCGTTCTCCTCAGACAGACGAAGATAAAATTCGACACCTCTTGTACAGAAATCACGAAGTTTATCAGTTGAGGAGACGTCGGATGCTCTGAAAATACCTAAAACAAACTTGAAGGTATTTTAACAAAATTAACATATGCAACCGCTCGGAAAATTGGCACGAACTTATGGGATGACTTAATATCTCCAAATCGCGCGAAGGGCTGCTCCGTTTCTCGAAACGCGGAAAATATTATCGTAGTCGTAGCTGGTAATCATCGGTACCCGAACGCGAACGGGAACAGGAACGTGACGAAATATTATGGGAACGTAATGGTAGCGTTATCGAACGTGCTCGCGATGAGCGCCATTCGGCCGGGTAACTAATGCACAGATCCAAAATGGAAGCGCGGTGTTGGCGACAGAGAAACGGACGTCTAATGGGTTGAAAAATTTGCATAACACGCGTTTAATGTATCCGAGCGGCGGAAATATTACCACCGCGCCGCTAGGAATATATGTGTGTGTGCGTCGGATCGTGGAATTACGAGCGATGTACGTTTCTGCCAGAGCACCGCGAGAGCTCTAGTCAAAGGAACGTGAAATGTTTTTCATTTCGTGCCCGCCGTTTCGTGATTAATATCCACACTTCTTCGCCTGAAACGTGGCCAGGTGGATTCTGATTATACGGGCGAGCGTAATTTTTCGTCGAACGATCGCGAATTTCCATACAGTAGGTATTTTCTCGTCGCGCGTTCTTCGACGGGATCCGATGACAAATGTAGACCGGAGATCAGATCCTTTAATCCCCCCGTATCGGATCGTACAACTACAGTACGTAACACAGCGTGTGCTCAAATTAATAGGGAAATTGAAAGAAATGTATGATTTCACACTGAATCAATTATTTATTAGAAACTATTCGAAATTCTTATTATTAGACAGCGGATTTTACGCATTCGTGACGAAAATGAATAGGTGTTGTTTAAAACATTAAAAAGATTGGACGAATTTAAAAATACTGTTATATTATTTTCAATCCATCGAACATTTTAAGAGAGAAAATCAATTTCTATGTCGCTCCGCGGTTTTGTGCAATTCAGGAGGAAAATTTTCGTTTAACATAAAGATCCACTGTCTCTACATGTGATTCCACTGATTCTACACCCTATAAAGTAAAAAGGTTTCTAAACTCCGTATACAGGGTGTATTTTCTTGAACAGATTGATTCTAGTGATTTGAAGTAACTTTTTCCTTCGCAGAAATTTGTTACACAAAATAATGACAGTTATTATTTCTTTCTATAACCTCCTTAAAAAATGGAAAATTTTACATGAATTTTTAGTGTAAAGATCTATAAAATAAATGTATATACCAATATAAGAAATTACAATGATTGTGACTCTGTGATTTTAACATAATAGAAAATACACTTTTCATGGAGCCACGCTAATCGAGTACCTACTGTAAAATAACATACCCATTCAGGGTCCCATAATATGTGCCATAATATAATCTATAAGACTTGTGTTTTTGTTGTGGTTATAGAATATCTAATTTTCCGCCCGACCGCCACTCAAAACAAATCGATGATGGTTGGCCACTGTTGGACCTGGCCGGAAAATACCGATCAATTCTAGCGCTAAGCTACTTTATAGTCATCATACATCATAAAATACAAATATGCATAATGGATGTATCAAATCCATAAAAAGTATTTTTTTTTACAATTAAAAATTAGTCATTATGTGGGCAATTTAAGTGAAAATGTTTTAAACACTGTATCATATTTCTATCTTGCACTGCACTAGGACAATCTTAATTAACATTCTTTATTAACTTTGTCTTCCTTAATCTTTATTAACTTTTCCCATAACCTTTTTCAAAATCCGTCAACATGTTTAACTTTCCCATTGCCACGCTGCCAAAGAATAGTGCACAGTAACAATAATAACTCATAACTCAATAACACACTCATAAATAATGTAAAAACAATAATACTACTAATAATTCTAACAATACACTAACAATAACAGTAAATAATGAACTTTTTACGGATTGATCGTATTTGATTGACCTCCATTCCGTTTTCGTTTTCAAACAACCAATTCAACGGCTATTTTCATGCCGAGTCTCTTAATGTTTTACTAACTTCACTCCTATAATGAATATAGCCACACTGGTGTACGATACGAAGTTACAAACAACAAGCTTTTTCATATTTTGGCTAAAAATTCTTCCCTGCAGCGACATATGTATATGAATGAGTTTTAGTAGTAATCATAATTATTCAAAGTATTCTAACCATCAGAGGGTACGTTTTTGTTAAAACGATACGATGAATAATGTATGTATAACGATGAGACTGTAAATTAAACTCTAACAATAAGAGATATTTAATTTCCTCGAACAAACTTGTGCAAGAGGCCTCGGAACGATTCACGAAAACGAATCTCCGCTATACAACGGTCATTAATTCCACCTTAGTCGAGCCACATTAAAGCGCTATTAATCGTCATCCTCTCATCCGTGTCATTGATAAATCGCGGTACAAGACCCTGCTCTCCAGTATCCAAGAACGAAACGACAGACCGAGCCAGGCTCTAATCGATCTTTAAGTTAAGCGTTTAGCGGCTATCAGGCGCGGTCGCGCCTTTATTCGCAACGTGTTCTACATTTTCGATAGAAATTAAGAGCAATTAAGTCGGTTTCAAGTGGGCCATTATATGTGGATGAAAAGCGACGATGGAAATACGAGTAGCTGCTGGTTCTGCATTCTCAGACGCGAGGGATGTAAAGAGCGACAGGCAACGAGTGAAAAAAAATGGAGATGCCAGCTATTGCAACTAGGTGGCCGATTTCAATCTTTACATGGAAATTACTTTAATTACGCCTGAACCTGAACAAAAACAATTTAGTATCGCGAAGTGGGGGGGTCGCGCGGCTGACGTGACGTCATCCACTCGGTTACGCGATGTCGGTTGGAGCGGATCAACCGAGTCTAGATCGGCCGGAACAGTGTATTCGTGGAGCGATCGTACGGAAGACCGGATTCAAGGGATATCCGTTTGCTCCTTTTGCAAATACTTGAAATCTCGTCGCGTCGTCGACCGAGAACGCGCGGCCCTCGCACGGCTGTACAATGGAATTTTCAATATTGTGCCGGGAGATTGCCCTGATTAATGAGACGACGTGGCCCTTGGAGACATTGTTCGTTACCGCACACGGCCACTGTATGTGTGTTCCTGTACGTGTGTGTATATATGTCGGTGGAACCTGTGAGGTCCGCCCGGGGTGAATATCTATGTAGGTATCGTAACCGGTGCTTCGTTATTAGCGGACATAAGGTAGGGCTTGAATTCTGTCGGATTCGCAGAAAATGTATAGGCCCTCGTGCTTGTCCACTGCAGATCACTACTTGAAGGATTTATTCGGCACGAACTGTATAACCGAGGACAGTCCTGCACGGTCTTATTTTTATCTTAACGATCGCACAGTCTGTCCACGGTGCAATAAAAAGCAGAACGATCTTACTTTTGCGGTTGAAAAGTTACGTTGTACTCGAGGATAACAAAAGCGAAAAGTCTCGGAAAAGAATATTTCATCGAAATGTTATATCGAATGCAAAGAAATGCGGTGAAGTCGGGATCAATTTGATTAACTCAACCAAATTTTGTCGTTGACAAAATGTACGTAGGATTTATGGGAAAAATAAAAGTTTATCATTAGGCTGGCAACCTTCGCATTTTCTCAAACAAAAGTCGTTTATATGTATTTTTTAAGCACGAGTATTTTATATCAAATTAATCGCAAAATTCGAAGCTTTCCAATGATATACAGTTAGGAATGATCACTGAGTGAGGTTATGATGATACAATAAAAGAAAACGAAACAAAAGGTCGCGAATTTAGTGTTGCCAACCTAAAATAATTATATACTTCTCACTGTAACTCAAAATTCTGCTAGTTCATGTATGCATTCGGTGATCAATCTACGTCTCCATATTTCTCTATTTATATGCTCGTCACAGTGCACACCTCTCGCTTCTAGATCTGTCGTAAACGTTTTTGGAATTCACATATGTTCACGGACACACACCATTCAGGTTTGTTGTTGCGTATTCAAGAGGATGAAATCGATTTTCATTTACATGAGTGTCCTGTTGCTTTGTACAAAGACACCGCGTCTCGGAACTCGGAAAAAAAGCTGAAAGGGGTATGAAAGAATGGCTTCCAGGAATGTTTCCGCTAGACGGTTGTCAAAAGCTTCAGAGAGAAACTATTTAGCAGGAGACACAGTATAAATGCAATAGACCTTTTTCAACCTAGTACAAAGCGCCTCTGTGAGCTCGATTCAATGAATCCTGAGATTGTAATCGTTTCGACCATTAATTGCGAAAGGCGATCATCAGAAACGAGAATCTATTGGAACTGGCAAAGGGAAGCGTGGATACGTAACAGCATGAAATTCTTCTCGCGATATTCATTGGCCCGTGATCCTTCGCTACGTACAGACACGTTAACAGCTAAACCAACAATCACGAAAACTCCATAAAATCCTTTGAGTTATGTACTTTTAAATTGTTTAATCTTATATAATCTTTCTAAATATTGTAAAATTATATTATAAGTAGAAGAACTCGTCCAGAGAACGTTCCTTAGAGCTACCATATTGTTACAATAAATTACCATAGATACCTGCAGTAGCAATTTTTGATAATTAAAAGAGATATACCACGTCGTACCTTTACATAATTATTCACAACATCGTAAGAATTTCCTATCCGATTACTTATTTACACCCGAAACCACCGCTTTGCAGGAAATGCTGAAAAATACAATTATAACTTTTTCAAAATGCGAAAATAAACATTTTGATTCATCTATATGTTGAATTTGGGTGTGAACTTTTCTTACATAAAGATTTGAACAACAGAAAAATGAACAAAATTTGTTATTTTTGAAACAAATTAGGATACTTCCAATCGGATGGAAATGATTAAAAAATAAACAACTATACGACTTAAACCATTCTTCTAGCTCTAAAAGCTACTATCAGTAATATCACAGCTATATATCAGTAATATAAAGTGATTGTTACGTTATTAAATTATTTAAAAGTATTGCATGAATAAATTGCACCACTTTAATATGCATAAAATGGAAATAATTGTATAGAATGGAAATATTCTACATGATTTTTTTAAAGAAATGTTTAGTTTTCGCGGTAAAATAGTTCCGAGTGCAAAGGGTTAAGGGTTAATATGGTTTCCACCCTTGAGGACTATTTACACCCCTTGAATATGAACGGTTCTAACGAACGTCTGATACTTTTGCAAGACCTACGTCTTCCCAAAGTTTCATTAAGGTCTAAAGATGTCACTTTAGGATCGTCCCTTAATAGTCCCAGTCACTTTCTTTCATGATCGAACGAAGGCTAAGACCCTATCATAAATTCCTTGAAGATCAAGTGACGACACGCCATCGACCCTCAATTTCGTCTAAAAACACGTTGATGCTAATGCATAAGAATCCAATTATAATAAAATGTGACGTGCAATCGTAAGAAGAAACAAATACATCGTTCTTTATTTGATTTAATTGTAAATTATCTCGACAATATCTCGTTAGCTATTAGGTTTAGGACATATGAAGTTCAATACATTTTTACGCAAAATTTGATACTCTATTGGTGCACGATACAATACGTAGATCATTTCATTTTAAGAGATCAAGGTGGCCTTAGAATCTCCGTAACGTTTTCACCAAAAATGTTCGCATTACAGTATTTCCCCCTCCATAAAATATTCAAGGTGGACATATTTATTGCCCCACTCTATATACAGTAGTCTCCGTGGCTGTTTTTTTCCTTGCGTAACCAGAAACATTTTCCTTCCTCCTATAAACTTTTGCATTTTTCCTATGTTATCGAATATGGTTCAATAGTTATAAGTGTTTAAAGTTGAGCGATTTCCAGTGTTTTTGACAGGTTTGCGCCGCCATATTGTGTGTAGTGACGGTCGCGCGCCGCTTACCGAACGGCGCCGCTAGATGACAGCACAAGCACGCGGTAATGCCGATGATTTATTAGGTGGTTCGTAGTTAGGTTTTGAACCAATGATCCTCCAGGATCGAAAAACTTGGACTTTTCACATCTTATCGTCCGAATCTACTGGATAACAAGGAAAAGTTTATCCACGGAAAGAATACTGTAATCTAGTTCTTAGTATTTTAACAAATCCTGGTCTGCAGAGGGTTAAGGGGCAAATAATTGCTTCAGTCATGTATGAAATCAGTCAATCTGAATTTCCTATCCTCTCGTCTACAAGCACGAATACCTGAATCGCGGGATAGAATTCCTCGATACGAATACCTGCGAGAGGAAGAGGGATGCTGGAAGATCGTCGAGTGGTCCTTCCACGATACTTGCTCGCCGGAATTGCGCGAGCCTGTTCGGGGAAGTGGCGCGGGGATGGAAGTTACAGGGGGCAACCTGTTACAGCAACGTAGCAGGAATACAGCGAATTCTGTCGAACACTCGACGAACGGATAAATTCGTTAATGCCCCGCAAGGAACGGGCCGGAACTTTCGCGGAAACCGGGCGGAGACCTGCCGGTAATATTATTTCCAACTTCCTTTAAGGACTTACCGCCGGAACAAGTGGAAAGGACGTCCCTTTTAGCTTCTTTCAGTCCCACGGGTTTCAAATCTTTCGTTCGGTAATTAACCTGAAGTTCGATCGTGTACTTATCTGTTCCGTGCTTTCAATTAAAAATTAATGATTTCAGCACAAGTATAACAAACCGGGGTTGTTGTTTCACGGTACAAGCGATGTCCACTGTAGTTAAAAGGCGTGGAGGAAGAATTCTTTGCATCGTTTTAAGAATTCGCAGGTAGTTTGTATTGGTAAAATTATGTTTGATGTACAGTATGAAAATAAACAGTTCTTATCCGTAATATTTCATTAATAGTAATAGTCAATATTCCCTGTAAATATTTTTTGATAATACTTTTGTTCAAAAATTTAAAGGAAATTATACTGAAAGAAAATTATACTAAAGGAAGTATACTACACTTAATACTTTGTTACTATCATGGTAAAATAATTCATACAATCGTTTACACAATCGTTGAAAAGTAGTAACTGTGAAACTATTCCTTAATTTAAAAAAAAAAAAAACGTATAATCTAAAATTTGTATTTCATCCCTATGTTATTCTTATATTATGTTCTTTTTAATATGCAAATGAAACATAATTGCGCAAATTTTTGCTCCTGTGCTAGCGTTCACATTTTTTGTATTTGTTGTGCATATACTTTGCATATCGTGCGCATATACTTTGCATATTAGCTGCGTATTATACCGACGTAAATTTCTACAGTAGATTAATTATCAAGATATTTGCTTTCATTAGACACGTAGGGAATTATTAGAGATAATTTACAAAATCAAATTCTATCATTGATTTGTGAAAAATATATTTAATAATTCCATTTCTTTTCAGTCGATGTACGTAAAGATGTTGGTATGAAAAATGTGATGCCGTAAATATAAAATAACGATACAAAAAGAATATTATCTATACCTCTGAACTGATAAGATAACACAAAAGATCCGGCGTATTTCAGCATTGCCAGTTCAAAAGCTGGCCCGATTGATCTCGCAGAGATTCATAAAAATTTTATACGAGAACTCGTTCTTGCTACAAGTAAATCCACTTGGATTTAAATCGAACAAGCAATGAATTCCCGGGCTTGAGCTATTTTCCCGTAAGTATGTACTCTCATTCATAACGTAAACTCGGCGATCCCATCGTGGCCCATATACATTCCGGGTAAAAGATTTAATCGTACGAATTCACGGATAATTCTTGCGGAATAACCCGAGCTTCCAGCATGCAAATCATCGTAGAAATCAAACGAGATCGTTGCTCAGTACCATCCTCAGCAGACGACAATCCCGATTCTTTTTAGAATTCTGTTCGCCATTATACCGATTTACTACACGGTCATGGCGTGAATCCGCTCGCTGTATGTCGCGTTTTGATTAGTCCGTGTTTTTCGTATGTATGTCGTATAAACAACGTCACACACAAAATGTATATTTTCTTTTCCTAGCATTGTAATACAGTAATATGAAAAATATAGTCGTACAGTAATATACAGTAAAGTCCTAATCTAAGCGCGACGGAGGTGATCGTTCAAAGTCAGTTCGCCTACCCATCCCACTGGAGAGTAACCCCGCGAGGGGTCGAGAAACTCGACTTTCACCAAATTATTTGTGGTATTTTTCTGATTAAAATGGAACTAAACACGATATAATCTCAACTGTATTTAGTGGTATAATTGACGATATGGAACCTTAGGAAATAGAAGAGGATAGCGAGTGAAAAAGAAAGAGAAACAGCGATCGCGATGGTCGGCAAAAATTAAAATCTTATTGTATTGTTTAGAATACCAATGCGATGCTAACTTTTTCGTCTTCAATTTCTTTTCATATGTATGTGATAAATTATAAATTATGCTTTACGTGTATAGTAAATATGGGCCAAATTGTATCTCGATTGGTGTCATTTTTATTAGAAAAATGTCGCGAATAAGAAAAAATGAAGAAGTTTCATTATTGCACTAGTATTTTCTCACTGACACGCCATTTTTTGTTGCGCCTTCTATGTTTACATGCTGTCCTTTTCTACGTTCGGCGCGGCCGACGCAGCCGCAAAAAATAGTGTCCGGTCCCGATCTATGTCACAGCACAGAACCGAGAATCGGCTTAGATTGAGACTTTACTATATAGTAAGTCAATGGCCAAACTATGAAAACGAACGTAATACATTAGAAACAATGCTCCTCAAAGATAAGTAATATTTCCCTGTTTGTATTAGTTCCTTCTTATGTAAATCTGATATATAATAGTAGGTCTGAAAATAATTTATAATTTTCTCAAACAATGTGTTCCGTTAGAATTCAGAAAACAATGTAACACCTGTTTAATGTAAGCCAAATGTAATAATATTGTACTCGCTATAAAAACCACTTGATTTAAAGCAATAACAAATAAATAAATATAGTAATATAGCAATATATTGATATAGGAACATAGCAATATTGCAATACAGCAATATAATCATATAGTAATATAAAATATACAAATATATTAAGTATCCTATCACTTTGGCGAACAGATTACGTTAGGTTCAACGACGATCGCTTCTCGCGTCTTCGTAACTATGCAATAATTACAGATGTTGCAATCATCGTTGCCGCAGTTACGCGAATTCCACGCGATCACATCTTGAATCCGTAACTAGACCACGTTTCTCGGATTTAAAGGGAGATGGCACGGTGTCGACCGTTCGTTCTTTAACAAAGGGTGTTCGTGCGGAACCGTTGACGACGTAATTAGATAGTGACAAAGAGAAGACTGGCGATAGCGACGTTGTAAGTCTGCATTATGTGGGTTGGGTGAGCAGGGTGATCACAGGACAACGAATATTAGCAAGCACGCCATGATTCTTAACACTCCCGTTATCGGAGAGCAGAATTGATTTTCTTTTGTTCGTAATATATAGCTCAATCAACCCTAGGGCAGTAGCGTACCATTGTTATAATTAGGGTGGATTTATAGTGGAGCAGCGACGTGAGCTGTGCGGTGAAAAAAAAAGAAAAACAAAGAAAATACATATGTACTTTTTCATCAGTATGTGCCGAAATGTTGTCACGAATGTTGGTTTGTTTTCACCGCGCCTCGCCGCTATCATCGATGCTCGCAGCTTCACTATAAATCCACACTTAGACTGCGGATTTTATTTATAATTAAAATGGCCTGGTAAAACAGAAAACTGCAAGGACATTAAAAGAATTGAATGATGTTCTATTACAATATTTTCGACCTACCAAAATTATTAAAAGAGGAAGTACATTTTGATTTAACTTCTGTTTTGTATAATCGGATTTGCACAATTTTTATTTTGCATAAATGTCTGCTGCCTATTTACAATCATATAATTTATGATGTTTAAAACTATTAACTGATTTCTTTATGAATTTTTGAAAATTATTGTAGGCGCTTTTTGCAGATACATTAGCCTTTACTCCTTTGTTAATGTGACAGTGGTTTATTTAATTTAATCGCAAGAAACTGAGTAATTAAATGACTATTTTGATACACGTACTCTGGGTTGAATAAGACCCGGACATAGTCGTCGCAGGGTTAATATTTTAAATTCCTATTTTTGTAAAATATCAATTTTTGTAAACGAAACTGAATCCCGATCAATGAATTAAATAATTGGTAGAATTATCTTCATTTTTATGAATGAATTTTATGAAAAGTAGTATGTAATTTTATTTTTCGTGAAAATGTTTGTATAAACTTTATAAAAAGTGTTATCGTTTTCGTCACCAAGAACTCGGTTTATCTTCTACTTGTTTAGACAGCCAGCGAATTAAACTTTATTTACTAGCAAGTTCTTTCTCTCTGCGTTGTTATAATTATGATAAAGTAAATGACCCAATTATGTGGATGGCTTCCCTATTACGGAGAGGGTTAATTATATTTTTCTGAATTAAAAACACTGTATTTACACGCCACCAGAAATAATTCGTTTTTAATCAAATTGAATTCTTATTTTATTTGGGGAGGAATTAAAACATTTGTACCTTAACAACAAACATTTGTACCCTAACAACAAAGTAACTTTCAATGTAAAATTTTTTATGTAATAAAAAAGATAGTCCGCGATTGGTACCGCTCTAATGACTAGTCCCTATTAACGAGTTGCAATACCAATTTAATAGTTACAAGAATTTGTAATGTAACTAATTTGTAAAAATACAATTTTTACACTGTTACTTGCTCCTGAAAAAATTAGCAAACCAAAGCAACGCCTAAGTAATATAAAATCCACCAAGCTCATTTATTTACTCGTTGCAGAAATTTACATTATTACTCGACAGCGGATATTTATGGACAATAAAAATTTTCCAGCTGAATTGCAACGAACCTGAATGACATAGAAATTTATTTTCTCTCTCAAATAGTATTTTTAAATTCCTCTAATGTCTTGAATGTTTTAAATTACACCTACTCATTTTTCTCATAATTTGATTGAGGCTTTGGATCCCGAATCCGTAATTGGGACTTTATAACGGGATCCATAGGGCTTCGTTAGGCTACCCAAGAGCGGCAGAAACTCATTCTTTGTTTGTTCGGAATACTATCAACTTTAGTTAACTCCTTAAAAACAATGTGATTAATGATTCCCAAATAATGAAAGTTACTAGAGACCACGGAAAATACAGCTACAACACTAATTTGTCTGTAATTGGGTCACTTACCCTAGGTTGTGTTGCATTCAGAACTTCTATGTAGTCTTTGAGAAATTAGAGACAGCACACGCGTGCTATCATTTTGTCGAAGAGTGTAAAAGCGGGATGGAGGGAACTGGTGTCGGACGGTTCGCGGGAGTGGGGAGGGGGCGAAGTTTCGAGAGGCGGATGCAATTCGTGGCGGAAGCGATGAATGATCGGCAACAATGGGAGTCAATCAGGTGGGCGTATTCACGTGAGTGAATCGGTTCGATTATCCGGTACAAGGCGATCAACGGCGCAACCGTGCGACGACGGGGGTTGGACCGTTGCATCAAAACCGCTTTTGGATTTGCACGGTCGCGGGCCGCATGTTTCGCCGAGTGGTTAGGCTGCGCGGCTGCGGCAATGGCAGCGGTAGCGGCGCCGGGTAGCTGAAAGTCCCTGGTCTGAACGTTGCAACGACGTTATCGTAATAGGGTCCGATTAAGATGCAAATTCGGGCTTGGGTCTACGCCCGACAATTTAACCCGGTAACCGGGCTAATATTAAATAAAATGCAGGCCGGACCTGCCGCTGCGCCTCTCCTCGCCTCGCCTTGCCTCGCCTCGCCGCGGCCGTGACGAAGGGTAGACACGAGGCAAATGCCGGAAGGGAGCCGGGTTAGGGGGCCGCACAACGCTTGAAAGCGGGTAATTCTCATTTTGAGAAATTGTTATTAAATTTTGTCGTGCTCTCCTGCGCGTCTGTCTCCTCCTTCCCACTCTCCCCGAACCCTCGGCCCTGTCTCTCATCTTCATTCTTCAGTTACCATCACTTTACTCGTCCCTGCCACCGCGCCGCCTCTTACACTGACGAAGAGCCTCCTCCCATCCTTCAGAGTCTGACAGAGTTCTTACGATATTTAAATACCCAACCCAGGTTGAAATTGGTCGTTTAATATTTGATACCGTCACAAGAATACAATCTTCCCTTCGAGAGTGATCAAACCTCGGGCCGCTGCAATGAAGTATAGGTAAAACGTTATTTGAAGTTCGCCGAACATAGAAAAGCGCGTGGACAACAAGGAGACAGAGTCGGGGCAGCCGGCACAGTTTTAAAAGCTGCGTATCAATTACCAGGTTAATGCAAATGCGGAAAAATTTATTTTTCATTCTTTTTTTACGGAACTTCTATCAATATATTAGTGATGTTTTTCTGATTAAAATGATTGTAAGCACAGCATAATTTGTTCGTGTTCATAACTCGCTATAATATTAGTAAATATGATCGAAATTATGCTCTGTTCAGACTAAATCAGAAAAATCCCTCATATCTGTTGATAAAAGATGCGTATAAATTGAGCTAAAAATGAAGAAATTAGCTTACAATGAATGAGACCGACAATGCTCGTTGATCACTTTCGGAATAGTAGAAGCGAATTCAGCACTGAAGTATTGTCTTTAATTTACCTGGCACACATAGCTCAATGATCCTGTATTATATGTATATTTCTGTACCTTTTCTATTTTCTAAGAAAACGATTGAACTACGTAGCTGAGAATCCATAGAAATATCATGTGGCGTCACAGAATATTTGCATGGGGCTTTGGAATTTTCTATTGAGTGGACGTTTGTGTCCGACATGGTGAATGCAATTATTTCAGCTGGTAAAAGTTTAACCGCGTAATTTCTGAGCCCGGCCACCGTGAAACTTCTGCCGCCCCGGGGCAGCTTTATCACTCGAAAGTGAATTATACAATACTCAAGGCGATCCCCTAGCTGTCCCGCAGCGTCGCGTGCCCTCGATCCGAGTCTCGATCGTTCCGCGGAAAACATTCACCGCGACCTGGACAGATTAATTGGACCAGTAAAAGAGTGTACAGAACTATATTCTAATTTCCGACACGATTTTGATAGATGAGAATTCGTGAAATCATCGGCAAGCCAGGCGCGGAGAACGGAGAGTAATTTTAACATTTTGTGAATGCAAAACAGAACTTCAACGTGTTCACGCGATTTTTATTAACCATTAGCATTCGAGTGGTGACTCAGAGTCACCACTAAAAATTGCTTTACTAGTATTTAAAATATTATTTACATTATTAAATAGGTTGCTATCTAATCAATTACTAAAATATTTGAGTATTGTATGAGATGTTGTATCAATTTCGTATATTCATACAAAGTCAAAAATTAATATATTAGATAATTGCATAAGTTCGTGTCCGATTTTCATAGATGTTGTAAACTGTAAATTATTTCTACATTTAGAAAAGAATGGTGACTATATAATTGATTAATAAAACTGTATTCTTTAAGATTTAACCATTGAATTTTATTTTCAGATCGGGCACGAACTTATCCAATCATCTGATAGAATGGGATTATTCTAGGTCGGAAAAAATGTTTAATTTTCAAATTAGAATAAGTCCGAGTCCAAAGGGTTAAATTTGAAACGATATATTGTGTAAAATTGAAACATGTAAAACGTGTGTAATGCCACGAATTATTATTGATGATCTTATTTTCTTTAGCCACTTGTTGACATTCGCCATAATTTCAACACGGAAATATCAATACGATTCCTTTATTTATGCTGAGCAAATTAAAATGCAATCACGAACAATTTCAGCGAAAAACTTCGACATGTGGTGTATTTTCTTAAAAAACATTTCTATAACAATCGGAATAATTGTGCGCCTGGTAATTGAATAAACGTTATTCGTTATACTACAGTCTGTTTCCAAAAAAAGGAACCTGGCTTCCATTACCATTACATTCGTCATCAATTTACACGAGCCATGTAGGACGTATCTTATACACACACACACACATACATTTCATTTCATTTCAATTTTATTTCTACACAATTAATTTCAGATAAAGTTATTCGCATTATGTGTGCAGCGATAAGTACGTTATTGACGCTTGGCTTCATACCGCACACGTTAAACGCTATGCCAGTTACTGCGACAGAATTAAAAATTAAAAACAAATCTTTTGTTTATGCCCAGACGGATTTTGTTATTTACGCGCTGCGGTGCGACGCCAAAATGGGAAAATGAAACAAAAGTAGCTTCGCGTTTGACGTGTGGTTTCATTGGTGACAAAAGCACTTTCACACGAATACGCTGAAATTTAAATAAACGTTAAATCCAAAATATACCAGGTGACAGAAGAGAATATGGCAATATATGGTAATATACAACGTATAATCAGATTCCTTGAAATGTCGTGAGCATAGTTTCGTGTTCGATGCGATTTTATTTATTTTCACAGCAATTTTCCATGCTTTTAATCTATCCACTTGCTCCACTTTACCGAACGCGTTTGTAATGTTGAATGCGCGTTTATCCAGCTTCGGAAAAGCGGGGAAACGGAGCAATAAATTTTTACTCGGTCTACTATCACAATCTTCCGATGGACATTTGTTTTGCTACGCGGTGGAAAAATGTCAGTTTCCATAACGTTACTTTTAATGAACGCTGTAAGTTTATACACCAAGCATAGAATATTTCTACTTTAATTCAATTGGAGTTGATCAAAGTCCCCAACACGGGTATCCCGAGGGTCACTTATACGCCAGGGATTCTATTCTTTGAGTTTTGCCGAACGCAAACATAACTAATCCGATGACAAACTTCTTTATTTTTCATTATTATTTTATGGGAGTTTCACCAACATATTCGTGACATTTTTCTAATGCAAAATGATACCAAACACGATATAATTTCAACTGTATTTAGTGATTTAATTGACGATGAAAGTTTCGGGCGCAAGGAGGAACAGCGTATGGGAAAGAAAGAGACGCGGAGAGTCGCAGCGCGCCGCCACGGTTCAAAGAACTTCCCATACGCTGTTCCTCCTTGCGTTCGAAACTTTCATCGTTCATTAAACAAGTCAATATTATCGGAATTATATCATATTTGGTATCATTTCCATTGGAAAAATGCCACGAATATGTTGGTGAAAGTTCCATAAAACAAATAATAAAAAATAAAGAAGTGGTGACATTTGGATTAGTGTGGTCTCACCGATATATACCCGAGCCGTATGAGTCATACTCCTCGGCGACCGAGGCCTATCGAGATTCGTGGCACCTCAAGGCAGTGTCGCCAGAAAGTGACCGAACCGTCACTCGAGGGGAATACAAGGTACCCCCTCTCTGATGACCAGAGTAATATGTGACACGCGTTGTGCGTGCGCGATGGAGACGCAACAACGACTGACATTTCACAGGTTTTAGGTTATTGCCGCGTATCGTATCGTACCTATTATGTACATGTACCTAATTAATGAAATGAATCATGTGGGTCGTTCTAAATAGAGACTGTAAACATTCTTTATTATAAATAAAATTAATTGTAACATGTGGGAGTTTCAGTCGTGAAGCGAAGTATGAATGCTTACTATATGTACAATTGAAAAAATCTTGAAATCTGTATGTATGTAGTATGTACTGAGTTACATTCCAGTAAAATCAATAAATCATAATATATTTTAACACTGTTAACCCTCATACGCTCTTCAAAAATAGTTGCAGAAAAGAGACTGGGATAATAAATTCACTCATTTTTCTTCTACACGATAAATTGACAAATTATGTTTTATTTGTAACGTTACATTTTAAAGAAATACAACTCACAACATAGACATAAAGGGATCAATAATTACATATTTAGTATGTGAAATAAGTAAATGGGTGAATTTTACGCGGCAATAACCTAAAACCTGCGAAATGTAACGTGTCGCACGCGCAACGTGTCACATATTACTCTGGTCATCAGAGAGGGGGTACATCATTTCACCGTGACTCCCCTTATCTGGCGACACTGCCTCAAGGGGGTACACCCCGCAGTAGTGGGGATAGTTCTGGGCCATTTATGGATAAAATACTGTATTTGCGTAAATATTTTGATTTTCTGATGGTACAAGTGCAACCACACAGAGAAATAGAGAGGGAGAGGGAGCATGGTTATCGGTTAATATTACACACCATCGTATCGGTCAGGTCGGTTTCGGTGAACACTTGCCAGTCAAAACAAGGTCAGCGAAACTAGGTATCCGTGTATTCAATGCAACCCGAAAATCCTCGTTCGACGAGGACGACCCTGCGCACTTTGCGGCCCACGGACACCGCGGTTACTTACAGCTAATGCGAAAATAATTAAGTTGTACTTCAATCTCCACCGGCGCGGCGCGGCGCGGCGTACTGTTCCGGCGGAATATCAAAGAGTCGAGGACACCGTGTGCCCTGCATTTTTAATCAGCCGTGGGTAGAGCGAGTCGCGACCCGTTACATTACGTAATTGGATCACTAATCATCCACGAGCGCTCATCTCTCGAGTCGAGAAACGTGAAAAAAAAGGACGTCAGTTTTGAGGATCGTCTGGCGAAGTTCATTTCTCGCGGAGAAATCTCGCGTTGCTCGTAACGACTGAAATATGGACGACCTTGAACCTGAATTTTACACGCGCAACTTACTGCAGTAACTTTTGTACGCGAACGTAATTTCTGCCTCCTATTAGCAGAATGTAGGGAAGGTATTATTAAGTTTGTAGAGAATTCCGGCGGGATCTCTCTTCTTCGGCCCATTAGAAATCTCTTGATTAACGGCACTGTAGGGTATGCTAGAGCGAACTAATTGCTTCTGGAACCTCGTTCGTTACATCATCCGCTCGTTCTAGCATACATTGGAATACAGTTAAGACACAAAAGTCTACAATGCACATGCACTTGCGAAATTTCTAGTTTCAGGAACGAGACAGAAGTTTTCTTCAGCGGGTCCCTTCACACAGTAATGTCCCATTCTAAGTCAATTCCTGGTTCTGTGTTGTGACATAGAGCGGAAGAGGACACTATTTTTTTGTTGAAGGCGCAACAAAAAATACCGTATCGGTGAGACAATACTAGTGCAATGCTCAAACTTCAATTTATTCTTTGCTTACTTTGAATGATGACATTTTTCCGATTAAAATAACATCAAACAAGATACAATTTGTGATACTGTACATGTCGAGCATAACTTACAATTTATCATATATTCAACATATGCTATATCTCGAAAATTCTCATTTAGAACAGAGTTGCACGCTGCTCCTAATTGATTGATAGAAACTCTTCGTTAAAGCAGTTGTACATAAAAGAAAACCTTGATCACAATGCTGATCACTTTTATTAATAAATTTATTTAGGTAAACCTTTTCTTAACGTTACTGTTCCTTTGATATGCAACAATTGAATATTTAGGGTTATGTTTACCCTGAATAGAACTTTCCAGCCACACAGTATATAAATTACATTTTCTAAATGCCCAATATAAATGATTAAATATTCAGATCTGATGATACAGTGTATTGAAATGTATTTCGAACACGAGAAACAAAATGAATGTATTCCACACAGGGAACGATCGGTTCAATTTCAGTTTGTTTATAAAACCGTTGTTTGTTTGTTCATGGTATCGTTCAATTTTCTGGCCCGAGTGATCCTCACTTGACGAGTTCCTTTCAAAATCATAAAGACGTGTTTTACTCTTGTGCCTCTCTCCTTATTGAATAAATTCTGTTGATTTAATTTATAGAAAGTGCGGTTTATTTTTTAATACACAATCTAATACAGTTAAAGTTTAGTTATTACTGTGTTGACAAGTATATGTTCACCACAGTACAGACCTTCAGCGTATTACAATTCGCATCTAACCATTTCCTTCTCGACTTTTATCGTGGCGAAACAAAAGAGAAAACGAGGCTGGTGTGCTGACATAACGTGTAACATGAACGAGAAGAGTGCAGAAGTGGAGGTGTAAGTGGCAGGAATTTGCGTCTGCTAATCCCGTAGCGCGTGTACGTCGCAATAAAACCGGCTGGTGGTGTATTACTTCTGAAATATTCTTGACTCCGGTTAGAGGCACCTTAGGGAGGAAAATTCAGACGAGAGAAGCCGCAGAAAAGTGCAAATAAGATTACGTGCGTCTTGAAACCGGCGGGGAGTCACCTTTCAGTTTCCTCCATCCCCAGCCACGGCTGAAACAAAAGTGCCTAGACCGTGCTAGATCCCGGAAAGCTGAGGGCAAACGCTGGCAGACGCGAACTAATGCTCACCCACCGTGGAAGAATCCGCGATCGTCAACCATTGCCCCCGTGCTCCCCAAAATTGATCTACGAAGCGGCTCGTTGTACCGGAATATACAGAGTAGAAATTTCTGATTTAAGCTTACTGTCCCTATTTCTGATCATGTCTCTATTTCTGATCATGTCCCGATTTCTGATCAGCACGCATATTTTTTATTTAATGCAGAAAGTAAAACAACAAATTAGTTATACAAAAAATTATTTTTAAACTAGTTCAGTGTTTTCGTACAAAATGCAATTCGTCCGCTGCCGAAAGTGGACGCATATTAATAGAAATAAATTTAATAGGTGTGTCCGTTGCGAAGAAACGTGATTTATGTGATTCACGTAAGAAACGTGTATTAGCAAAAATTGCTTACGTATCTTTCATTACATGTTACGGTTCATGATTGAAAAGTCACCCGGGTATAAAGATTAAGTATATTTTATTTGTTATGGATATATTTTTGTGGGTTGGGAGAATGTGGTTAGTATAATAGATACTATGAACATGTTCACTCTTGAATCAACATTAATAAAAGTTTTAGTGTAATTTTTGTATATATCTTAGTTCTAGTGGTGTTGCTTTTTACGATAATGAAAAGGTATTTGATAGTTTCAGTTTTATTAAATAGTGAAGTAAATTGCAGAACTATTCATTAAAAAGTCTTCGAAGACGAAGGAAATTCGTGAGTGTAAACGAACGTAGAATAAAAGTTCAAATTTCCCAGTTCACCCACGTATGAACTTTTACATTTCATTAAAATCTTTCTAGACTTCTGTTCTTTACGTTAGAGTTAGTCTTGAAACGTTTAAATTACTACGTAAGGTTGAACATACTTTTAAAATAGGAGATGCAACTGAAGTTACATCGACGGAACCAATGTTTTATCTGGCTTCCTTCTCACATTCCTCCACAATAGTCATAACCAACTCAATATCAAAGTATTTATTACACTGGTTTTCCCGCGAATGTTCTCTCTCGTGACTTTTAATAAAATGAGAATTCGTACAAGATTACTGAAAAGTGTATTTTAAAGAAAATGAAACAAAATTTAATAGCCCTACGATTTAAACAGTGTCTCTTCTTCCCCTTCCACTACGCTATTTCACATGTTGATTCCTGTTTATATTTCGCTTCGTTCGTACGCTCTGATCTTCTTTTGATTATTACAACTTGCCCCACAATGACGCAAAAAGTTCCGCTCCGCCCAACGACAAATAAATGAAAAGATATAAAAAACTATTACAATATTTCAATTTCAAGGTTACAATTTTAAGATATAATAAATTTGAACAATAAATTACTCGTTAAAGATGCGAATATCTATACTATTTCTAAGTCATTTTATATGTTTCTACAAAATCGGTACTTGCATCTTCCTTCTTAACCGCAAGACTACTTTTACCAGCAATGAACTAGAAATAATAAAGTCGACCTAGGAATTGCTATGTTATTCGTAACAAAAATTATGAATTAAATGCCTCTCATGCCTCTCAAGCTATATACATTTAGTGTAGAAATTGATCGAACCTGAGCGCCGTGAAAATAATTACTATTCCTTCTTAAAGATTATGAATGTAGATTGTTATACAGAAAGAATAGATAAAATCAGAATTCTGCATCGAGTTTTCGTCTAGCAGATGCTAAGTAATTATGGGAACAAAAGCGAATCAAGGAGGAGGACTCTGATTTGATCGAAGTAGAAATTGATCGAACCTGAGCGCCGTGAAAATAATTACCATTCCTTCTTAAAGATTATGAATGTAGATTGTTATACAGAAAGAATAGATAAAATCAGAATTCTGCATCGAGTTTTCGTCTAGCAGATGCTAAGTAATTATGGGAACAAAAGCGAATCAAGGAGGAGGACTCTGATTTGATCGAAGTAGAGATAGGATTTTGACCAAGGTTGCAAGTCCTAAAAATCAATCGAGTTGATGGTTTTCTACGGAGAAAGACGATCATGCACAGCTTCGTTCGGCATCCCATTTCTTCCGACTGCTCCGTCCCAAGAGAGGACTCAAGCAGATAACAAAGAAGAGGTTGCTGAACGAAGACATGTAGGACTACTCTGTTCCATGACTCGTGATATTTTGCCGGATATCAGACCCGATCGTTTGGAATCTTTAAGCACGGCTGGTCACGTTGATGTTGATAGTCAGAATGAAATCAATAATATATATATATTATCCAGCATATTTTACATTGATTTATAATATATTCTTGAAATAGCTTTCACGTAGCAACGTTAAAAGAACATTAAAGATTCCTGATCGCATACTTCTTTTTATCGATACCAGATCCCATCAGAGCAAGTGCACTAAAAGCTGCACGAAGAATTTTCTCGTTCGAAAGATTTCAGGTATCGATATTATTCGATAGTATCGATCTTGAGCGATCCGATGTACTTCCTTGAAAATCTTTTAATGCAGAAATCATGTTTTCGATGACGATTTATGGAGGCAACTACTAGTTTCCGATAAATTCTGTTACGATTTCCACCGTAATAGACGCAATTGTTCGAGGGGAAAGGGGAATCGTCGCCGTATCTCGTTGAGAGACATCCAGGAATGTCTTTCAGATCTTACGAAAAAAAATCGAAGTTATATGGGTCCAATATTAAAAAATTGTCTTTTCAAGAGTGGCCGCGACTATAAATGGGAATAACTGTCTGTACTTCACATACATCTGGAATAAATATGTACTGTAATTTTCGCGAGTTCCTCAAATCTCCGAGGACATCTCCTAAAATTAATTTAAACCTGAAAATTCGTCTAAAATGTCTGTATAAACCGAAAATGACAAGACAGTTGCCCGGTGGTCATGAAAAGCGTTATCTTCTCACGGTGGAACTTCAAACTACGATTATGCGATTGCCGGCTTTCGCTGCGCGGAGGAAGCAACAAAAGGACATCGATGCGGAAAAACCGTTTCGCTCGGTAATCTCGAGAGCCGCTTACAAGTTTCAGTGCCTCGACGTCGTAAATATACGCGGTCGAAAGTGGGTCGGTCGGATCGACGGTGACATACGTCGGTAGCCAACACGGATTTACGAATCCGTTCGCTCGACGGACGCGGTTAAACTCCGCGGAAAGAGTATATCGCGGCTGGGAAGTCGAAAGTTCCGCGCGAATGCCGGCTTTTCGTACGCTTCTGACCGTATCTCTGGCCAGCTTCCGCGTCGTTCGGTTTCCTTCCTATCTTTTCCACCGCGGGACAAGAGAGAAAGAGAGTGAGATATAGGAGCGGTGAGGAGAGGAGAGGAGAGGGAGAGAGAATGCGATGCGGCGTTTGTTTCTCGGTAACCTCCCCCTCGGTCCTCGTTCTACCGTTTCCGTTTGCCTTGTCCACAGTTCTATTGTTCGCGCGATTTTCACGGTTCAAAGGCGACGGACAGCCACGCGATGGTCTGCCAAGTTCGCCGGCAAACTTCGGCAGCTTTCAAGCGAACGCGTCCTCGGCCAGACGCAGCCGACCGCAACCGGAACGCCGCGGTGAGCCGAACCCACGGAAAAATATTTGAAGCCAACTAGTTGAATCTCTGTTCCGCGTTCCGTACCGAAATCGAGCCTTTGAATCCCGAGGCTTTGGCTCTTGAGATTCTGCGCGCAACGAAACGCACGAAATTCTGCGCCTTTGTATTGTATTCCCTCCGTAACTGTCATAGAGACCTCTACCGTAACTGTGAAAATTGTATCCCCACCACTCTGGGGGTATTCCAATCGGTAAATGCGCTCGACGACCGATATACGAATATTTTGTTAGTATTACTGATGTACGGTTATCTTCACGGTTACAATAATTAGAACTTCTTCTGGAATAATTTCACAGAAGAGGGTATTTTTTTTGGAACCTTTATCATCGCATTCGTCTCGTTTTTCTAATTAAAATGACACCAATAACGATGTAATTACGATTATAATTACTCGTGTAACGAGCGATTAAAGTTTCAAGCGTGAAAGAGGACGGCGAATGGAAAAGAGAAAAGAGGCGGAGAATCGAAGCGTTCGGAAAAGATGAATGGCTGACGCGAGCTCTCTCTCTCCCTCTCCTTCTCTAAATCAAAAATTAAACTTTCTTATTTTTTGTATTTTACGAATCAAACTTTTACCATCATACTGGTCTCGTTTTTCTAATTAAAATGACAGCAATAACTATGCAATTACAATTATAATTACTCGTGTAACGAGCGATTAAAGTTTCAAGCGTGAAAGAGGACGGCGAATGGAAAAGAAAAGAGGCACAGATTCGAAATGTCCCTCTCTTTCTTTTTCAATTGCTTTCCTTCTCTAGGTTCGGCACACTACAAAGAATGTAGCCCCTCTACTAGAACTATCGTCCGCTAAACCCGACGATACGACAGTTACGGAGATATTACTCTAGTCCGCATTGTTAAATAAAAAAACCTGACATTATAGCATCTGTAATTACAGCAGAAATTCCAGAATAGAGTGGCAAACAAATTATCTTAAACAGAAACCTTAATGATTTACATAATGGGAGATAAAGTCTCCAGAAAAATTGTGTTTATTTGCAAAAGTAATCGTTTCTGCTGACTTTCTGGTGTCTCTTTTTTAAGGAAAACAGACTATATGTTACTATATACATGTCTTTCTGGTAATATCTCTTTCGAATAGCCATACCACTCGATGCATTTAGTATGCATGCTTACTATGCGCCATACGTGTTGCAACATTTACAATAGTCAACAATCAACGGACGTAATACATAATTCCAACGCAAATGGTCAACACTCACATGGATATTGATCGACACGTTTGCTACTATGTAGTACTGCATATACGGATGAAAATAGGGTAATTATACAGAAAAGTACTGCCCACTCCGATTTTGATGAAATTTAAATATGTTATGCAGCAACACATTCTGAACAGCTTTTTCCTTTTCCAATATAGGGGGGTCGCTTTTAGTTTTCGAGATATTTGCAAAAAATTATCGCGAATACTGTATTGAATTTTTCATATTCCTGCACGCTGCGCTGCAACGTAAGTCTGTTCGGTGCGACGTTTGTTTACATTTTAACGCTGTAGAGATAAGAGAGAAAACAGGGGGGAGGGGCGGAAAGGGCCAGCCTGACACCACACACAGCCACCCAGTGTTTCACACGCAGCCACTGTTTCTAAATTATACTCTAGATTCCTACGTATTTTCACGTGCTGATTACGAATATGATATTGAAAATTTGCGCAAATGTTAATTTCTTAACGGAAACCTTCTTCTTAGAAACACTGGGTGCGTGTTAAGCACTGGGTGGGCGTGTGTGGTGTCAGGCCGGCTCTTTCCACCCTCCCGTTTTCTACCTCATCTCTACGTTGCAGCGGAGCGTGCAGGAATACGAAAAATACAATACAGTATTCGCGATAGTTTTATGCAAATATCTCGAAAACTAAAAGCGACCCCCCTACATTGGAGAAGGAAAAAGTTGTTCGAAATGTCAATATCTATAACATATTTAAATTTTATCAAAATCGGAGTGGGCAGTACTTTTCTCTATAATTACCGAAAATGGCTACAATGTTGTATTTTGTGAGTGAAAACATTAAGTTAATATTGGTTATACAATTGATACAATTAAGACAATACAGAATATACAGAATTTTTAAGACAAGACAATAATAGACAATTGCGTCTATATTTTCTGAGATCTTTGGAGAATATAAAAAAATTCTTTGTGTATAAAAATAGTCATTTTATCCAAGATTATGCACGACCAAACCGGTTTAAACAAAACATATGTTGCTTGTTGCATTTTCAGCCCGTAAAAATGAAATTTTATAAATATTGACGTACAATTTGTTCTACTTTAGAAGAGTATGAAACGTTTATTGAAAATATGCACAAAGTTTGAAATAAATCGGAGTTATTGACTACTGGATCAACAATTACAAAGATCATAGTATTCACACTGTTACAAAATCTATAATACCATATCATTGTTGTTTGAAAATATAAACCCGTAACAAAATTAGAGAAACATTCGAATTTTTAACCATTTTTTCCTAGAGAATGAAGGGGCGCATCGAACAGAGCATAGAAAAATATATATTTCTATTTAAAAAAAGAAAGGTGACCTTGAAATATTCGAAACTGTTTCACCTACCAAACAACTGTTATTGCCACATATCATAGTTCTCTCTTCATACTAAAAACAGCGGAGATGATCATGTGCTAATAAAAATTGTTCAAATTACCTTGACAACGCATTGCAAGGTCACGGAAATCGGTGAGAATAGAAATTCTCAACTCCCTGATCAATCCCTTCATTTCCTAATTCCGATTAAATATCCAAAATAAACTGAAGTGAATGCGTTTGGAATCCAATCAAAATAAATGGAGGACATACTTAAAATAGCTATGGTGTTTGATTTTGATCGTTTTCGTATGAACGTATTTCGACGAAACAGCGCTCGACGATTTTCTGTTTTGTAACGTTTCCTTGCTCCCAATATTAAGAGAGTCTCTTTTAGAGACCGCGCCTCACCTGTAATTTGTTTGCGACGCGACTACCGTGGCAATTATCAGGTACGCTAGCGAGCAGCCGAGTGTCCAAGCCACCAGCTATTTGCGCGACGCTGTTTCTGAATGAATGAAAATAAGGTGATGAAGACGCTGCGAAACTTCCGGGGAACGTTTAAGCTCGACGAGTATGCAAAACGAAGATACGCGGAATGGGCCGCGGCAAGACGTTTTTTGCAAGTGTAATGGGAAAGAGAGACTTAGCCACATAATTTTATCTTTTATCGCTGGTTACTTATCATTGCTCCGAGCTTAAAAACTTCACCATTGAACTTGATGTTACTTAATGTAATGAATAATTCGTTTCGTTATACTTCTGAAATTTGTTTCTTTATATCAAGCAATTCAAACATGCACTTATTTCAATTATTAAAGTGTTACAGGCTGTTCTTTTTGTTGCTATTGATCTACGAATAGTGTATGGTGTTTGCGCCATACAACGCTTCAGGTTATTTTAGGAAAATATTCTTAAACTATTATGCATTAAAAAATAAGTTTAACTTAAACTAGAGACTATAACAAGGTCCACAGAGTGGAATTATCCAGCCAATTTTTCTATGAACGCATAAAAATCCGCAGTCTAATTGTAACAATAAAAAAGTCAAGCCTGGGAATAAAAGACCCAGTTTGCCGGCTGCGTTAATGAAAAAGAACATTGCCGGCAGTGGGTTAATAATTAGAATTAGCATTTTCTAATGCCAGCTTAATGAGCACCAGCTGGTTTTTATTCACGTTTCGAAGCTTGTTATTTAGATTCGTTTATTTCTATTGGACATTGTCGGATCGATCGCTACACGAACCGTATCATTTCGATGATATTGATCCGATCGGATTTCGAACGTATAAGAGACCATACTCCCTGTGTAGTACTTGCTCAATAAGTACTAAAGTTTGGGTCCCTAGAGGCGAGCATTTTCAAGAACTGACTAAGCATTCAACGAGCAATGATATGGGCAGGTAGGGTTATCACAGCTGAGTATCCAAAGAAAAGGTCCCAAATGGGGATTATCAGCTAACTGGGGTTTAAACCGTACATGTTGGAAGTTAAATCACCAATTTTCAATTATTAATGTATTCGAAACGAAGCCTAAGTAGCAAATTAATTTTAATTGTGCAGGTCTTAAAAAATTATATGTCACAAACACCGTAATCTACACCAGTGTTTCCCAAAGTGCGGCCTATGTGCCCCACAAGAAGGCAATTTAATTGTTAAGGGGGGCGATTCAATCATCTGAAAACTCAGTCTTTAGTTAAACTTATTATTTTCAATCGTTTAAAATTGTAAATGTATAAGTTAGTTACACATACACTAAAAATTGTATCGAAGTTACATGTATATTTTCTTATGAAAATTATTAATGTAATTAATTCATTATTGTAATTATTTTTAAAATTACTTATTTTATTAATTAATGTAATAATTATTTATGTGTTGGCTCTTCATTAATAAACTTAGTTACTTGAAATTTGTAATAACTAGACTGTAGATGTTCATGCAACTTTTAATGTCTGTAGACGAATTTTAAGAAACCGGATTCGAATTAAATTTCATTTTCAGTGATAGTACTCTTTGCAGATCTGAAGTAAATTAAAATCGCACTAAATTCTGTCGAATTTTATATTCTAGCTTCTTTTTTTAGTTTTCAGAAGCCATAATTACATAAAGATCCGCATTCTAGTAATAACCAACCCACAAGCTCGGAATACGTTGTCACAAATTCATTTCCTGAAGATAATTTAAATAAAATAGTTATACACACATATAACTTGTAGAAAAATCAGCCAATGATACCTGGCCTCCCCCATGCTTGATGTTTCATAAAATACTGTCCGTGGTTGGAAAATAATTCTTAAATTCCAAGCTGATTCTTCGGAGAGTGAACGTAGGAGTGAAATCGGTAATTCTTTTCCCGCTCCGTGCCGGAATCCCGGGAAGCTTTGAGATCTATAACGATCGAGGGTTGTGCCACAGCGTCGCTTTATGTACTCGTATCACGATAATTCTTTACTGTCTTCAGGAAACGTTTCCCATGGAGTCTGGTCGTTATACGAGACACTGTTCGAGCACCTACGCTTGCGTTGGCTTGTTACATTATATTCAGGATTTACTATCCTCCCTTTGTCAGCGCTCAAAATGGCCGGGGAAGTTGTGTCGTGCCCTACGTAACCGGTTGCATTTATATTTTTCACGCTGAACGTCGTTTCTCTCCGGTGACATTGCAAAAAGAGAAGAACGGGAAAGAACGAGAAGAAAGATTTGTCTGCCGGTGATCGAATGTTTTGAACCCGTGAATTGGAACACACGAATGAAGCCCCGGGGAAAAGTTCAGCTTTAGAGCACATTGATAAACGCGCGAAACAATGTTTCGGATATTCGGCCCGAAATTATCGGGACAGGTAAAAAGTATTGTTCTTTTTATAAATAAATAATCCTATTCACTTTCATGTAGAATATGCTTCACGCCATTGCCCAAAGCGATTGTGTATCGTGCTATATGCAGTTCATTGACTCGCAGGTATCGTTGAAAAAGATAAACACATCGAAAACAAAAATGTATGTAGAATTAAATGTCCTGGAGAATGTTTTTCACTTATCAGATTCCATAAGGTTCCGTGATAAGAACAGTATCAATAATTTTTACCGCGCGAATTAAGTCGTTATAGCTCGCAAATATACGCACTTACACCATGACATTATAAATTTATAATATTACAATATGTGAGGAAACCTCTTGAATGGATATAGTAGAGTCCCAGTCTAAACGCGACGGAGGTGACCGCTCCAAGTCAGTTCGCTTACTGCGATACCGTGTCGGGTATATCGGTGTGACCTACTACTAATCCAATTACAAAACTTCTTTATTAATCATTATTTTTTTATGGGACTTTGACCAACTTGTTTGTGCCATTTTTCTGATTAAAATGACACTAAATACGATACAATTTCAACGGCAAAAATTCAGAACTTATATTATTTTAAATACCAATGAAATGCTAACTTTTTATATTTTCAGACAATTTTCTTCTTAGACAGCCTTTATCAAGATATTTGCCACATTTTTCTGATTAATCGTTTTCTGATATCATTTGAAAACCTCCAACGGGCTGTAGCTCCGTTAATTTGCAAAATTCTAGTCTAATTTTTTGAGAACATAATTTTCGTGATGTTAAGTTGTTCACGTTAAATTATATGATAAATGCTTTACATGTCCTTTACACGTCCTAAAAGAATTAGAGCTTGTATAGAACGATGTTTGGAGAAAAAGAGTTATTGTTCTGTAAATAAAACTCTAAAAACGGTGTAATGATACCGAGAGAAACTATATAATAGTTTAATGAAACAATTTTCGGCAAATAAACAAAAATTCGATGTATTCAACAGCGATAATCCATCATACATATGAAGATCCGTTAACTCACTGCCCGAGAGATTATTCCCAATAACAGAGACCGCATTCATCGATCAATCTTCGCATCCTTCCGCCATCGGGCAGGAACGTTCCCAACAAATTTCGATTTCAGACGCAATAAACATACGCGCGCGATGGCGTCCGTCAGTTTACATATTTATACATCTGCCCGTCAACCGTTGCGAATTTGTTCCACGAATATATTTTGGATCGCGTCGCCAGCGTTCACCGAATATTCAAATTTTGTCAACGAAATCGCAAAAATTCATTTCCCATTGCTCGCATTTTTCAGTCGTTTACGCGGAATCACGATCAGAGGCGGACCAATCGAAAGCCAAGCCAATGGGACCGAAACGAGCGTCTTTATCAAACCCAAATAACGAATCCGCTATAATTTCAAATTTAATGCGTTAGTTATCATTCTGTTTTATTAATCGTCCAGTGGACCAGCGAAAAAGAATTTTTTACACGTTTCTCAACAACTACTGTCCGTTCATCAGATGGTGTCTAGGCAAAGAGTTTACGTTGTCACTCTATCCTGACTTCCCTTCTATAAACACTACAAAAGGGTAATTTTGTTGCATTAACTTATGCATCTCTGATATCTGTGCAAGGTGTTAAGTTGAGAATGGATGAATTTGAAATTAATTATAAAAGACATATCGTTCTATAGTGACTAATGCCTGTTTTTTTTCTTTGTTACAGGTAAGTGGTACAATTCGTGTGCAGCTCAACATCTGATCCATTTTGAGTGACAATGTAAGTCTGTACGAATCAATCGTTTCGATGGACAATTTATGGCTCGCGAGCCGCAGACGCTCTTCTCCCTACTCCTGGGGCCTGCCCACCAAATTCCTCTTTCTACTCCTGGGGCCTCCCCACCAAATTCCTCTTTCTACTCCTGGGGCCTCCCCACCAAATTCCTCTTTCTACTTCTGGGGCTTCCCCACCAAATTCCTCTTTCTACTCCTGGGGCCTGCCCACCAAATTCCTCTTTCTACTCCTGGGGCCTGCCCACCAAATTCCTCTTTCTACTCCTGGGGCCTCCCCACCAAATTCCTCTTTCTACTCCTGGGGCCTCCCCACCAAATTCCTCTTTCTACTCCTGGGGCCTCCCCACCAAATTCCTCTTTCTACTCCTGGGGCCTGCCCACCAAATTCCTCTTTCTACTCCTGGGGCCTCCCCACCAAATTCCTCTTTCTACTCCTGGGGCCTTCCCACCAAATTCCTCTTTCTACTCCTGGGGCCTCTCCACCAAATTCTTCTTACTCCTTCTGGGGCCTCCCCACCAAATTCCTGTCCCTACTCCTGAGTCGTCCCCACCAAACTTGTGTGGAGCGTAGGAGGAGGTTGGGGGAATTAATAGTAGGGGAACCAGTACATTGGTAGTTGGAGGTTGGGGAGAATAGGAGTGTATATTATCTTCACACTCACGCGAGGCAAAGTACGGTGAGTAGTGGAGGGAGCTTGAATTAAGGGGAATACAGTTACCCTCTTCCCAGCAGTACCGGATTAGTCACGTGACATCGTGACACGCGCACGACAGAGACGAAACGCGTGTATTATATATCTTGTGACTTTTCTTGTTGATTCTTGCACAAATAAAGGATAAATACATATTTATGTGATAACAGAACTCTCATATGATCAGAAATGAATACATAGGAACGTTGACCTTAATCAGCGGCCCTGAAAACCCTGACGCGCCAATTTTCGTCCACGTTGTAGTACGTTTTGAGATTCTGGCCACGATTTTACGGTTTGGTTACACTGTGCAATGGGAACGGGACGAGCATCCTTATGAACCCCGATTTCTATTTACCGGCCGGGATTAAAACGCGCCGATTTATCGAAGGGAATCACTCTTGATACGATTTCACAGCAGGATGATCAGCTCGGCCAAATACTTGCACGCGCACGTAATCCGGGTGTATCGTTCGCCCGTCCGGTGCATAGTGGACGAGGCGACGGAATGGCGATACACAACCAAGTGAAATGAATGACGCAAAACGTAGCTGCGGGAACGTTTGGATATTTAGCGTTTCCCGATATACAGCAGCGCGGCCTGGCTTCGGGCGTTTCGCTGTTATTGCCGCGGGAAAGAACTATAGTCCGCGAGCGACTTTTGTTTCCACTGTTTGGTGGAACGGTTATATGTAGAGCGCGCGCAGCCGGTAATTTTCATTGGCGCGACGCGACGCTACACCCTGTCTCGATCACTGGTTTCAGTCTTCAGGGATGAAGGGATGAAGGGAAAGGAAAAAAAATATTGTTTATTGCTTGTAGAATGGCCGATCCGGTTTATATACTCTACACCAGATCAGGAGAATTGAGGGGAATACAGTTACCCTCTTTCTATCAGTACCGGATTAGTCACGTGACATTCTGACACATGCACGACAGAGATGAAAAGCGTCACGTGACCGGACCATGGCGAAAGCGTGCGGGAGTAGAATCGTATAAGGCAGGGGTGGCCAACCTTGTACACATCATGCGGCATTTTTTTCGCATACGAGTTCAGATGCGCCATACAACTCTAGCACTTTTCCTATAGGGGTAGGATCTGCTTCGCTTAGGGGAGGAAAACAGATAACTGAACCACACAACTGAATTAATTCATTTACGCCCGTTGAAGAACTAATTCTTCTAGCCTTACAGAGAAATTCAAATCGTTTGGTCCAATCATAAAAAAGTTATTCCGATTTAAAGTGTGTGTGATCAGTTTTGCTCCTAACTGTATATATATATACAGGGTGTGGCTGGACGGGTGGTACAACCGAACAGGGGATGATACTACATGTATGGTAAAAATAAGTCGGAAAAATAAATATAATAACATTTTTTTGTTTGAAGCTTCGTTTTCGAGAAAATCGAGTTTGAAAATGCAGCGAATACACGTGCTATTGCATAGGAATCGTCTGACGCGTCTGACCATGATCAACCAATTCTACTTTGTGCATATATACTAAAGCACGCGACCTGGCGAAACTGTAAACTCGATTTTCTGGAAAACGAAGCGTCAAACGAAAAAATGTTACTCCTTTTCTTCGGCTTATTTTTACATGTAGTAGCACCCCCTGCTCGGTTGTACCACCCGTCCGGCCACACCCTGTATATAGCTCCCACCTAAAATATTCATAAAGTACCTTCGGATCTAAGAAAGTGTAACCCCACAATTATTTGTTGGGAAAATTTTAAAAAAGTCGTTAAAAATGTAGATGAAAATGCGCGGAGCGAAAAATTGGAATTTGTTAATGTCAGGTAGTTATTGCCTCGTAAAAAATGCATGGAATGTAAAAATTGTGATTCTATTTTGCAGCCAAAAGCCAATGTTTATATTTCACGTGAAAACAAACTGATAAAATGTAATGTTCTGACTAAGGATAAAGGTAACTTGTACACCAAATACAGTAGGGACTGATTCAGCACACTTAAATAAGAAAAATAGTGAATACAAACATACGTACATATTATGTCCGATATCTATGTTCTCGACTCTATGTTCAGTCCGAGTATGTTGGTTGAATTTACTGTGGTATAATGGTACGACAACATTATCGATGTTACGGTCATTTCGAAAATGGAGTTACATAACAATTCTGCGAATGAAATCCATGGGCGAACAGGAAATTTCATTTCTACCATAATGGAATTGACAAACATGTAATTCGATGACAACACGTGTTGATTACGACGCGTCTTAATTTGTTTAATTATCTTCATTTGGAAGATATTTTGTTCTTGTGCAGTTACAGTTCAAAATTGGACATTTCGTATCTAACGATTTCACATGTTTTTTATCTCGCTTGAAATGTACTGCAACTCCCTCATTTTAATGGACGCACCAAACTAGTTTTGAAAAACTTTTATTATGTTATATTATTTATATACAATACAAATGTAGTATTTATGCGCATGTTTTGATTTACAATCTTCACGTATGTGAAATTGTTTGGACCAAAATATATTTGATTTGTTACAGAAAAGGTGATCAAAAACTCTTTAACTTACTATAAAATTATCTCAATGGGTCTCTTCTCGCCATGCGTGGAATCGATTTAAATGGCAATTATTTGGATGGGTTTTGTTACGAAACAGTCTGTAATTATTGTAAAAAGCGTTCAAGAATTAATTTCATATTTAACGATACAAATACCCAAACCATGTTACGTGGCAATGCACAGCTTATGAAAACGAACGTAACATATAATATTACAACCAATTATTTCCTCGTTAAGCAATCCTGATGTAGAAGACCCGAAAATAATTGAAAATTTTTAAACAATGTTCCTTAAGAATTTAGAAACTATGTAACACCTAAGCTATTACACGTAACGATATTGTATTTGCTAAATAAACCATCTGGTTTGAACCATTATTAACCGTCGGAGTATACGAGGCACAGCGGTCCGTGCCATGGTTAATTCTGACTCCACACGTATATTCACAAATCCATTTACTAATTTTGATATTTCCTAATTTGAGTTTCTGCTAATACGTTCGACTATCTTCAATGCCTATCGTTTCAATTATTGACAAAGTACCTATAGAATTGGAGTAAATCAATGATGAAATCGGTGACTTAAAGTAGCTTCTATTCCATATCCCAATTATATTTGCAATGAGTCACAAATAAATCGTTACAGTTACAATCGAATATTTAAATGATAATATTCAATTTCGAGGCATACTTCTATTAATATAATACTCTTTAATTGTCTAAAATATTCTTCAATTGTCCTTAATCGAATTTCAGGAAAATTATAACCACATCCAAGTGTATAGCGTAACATATATGCGGATTTTAAAAACCTGCTTGACCGTATTTTACTTAATTTATAAAATTTCTAAACATAGTTCTGGTAAACGTTTTGAATAAAAAAACGCACAAAATCTAAACAACTAGTTCAAAATCAAAGTGTTTGCTACTTTAACCCTTTTGCGTCCTAAAAGTCGTAATCGGTTTAGTCGAAAATGTAACAATAGAAATGAATTTCGAAACTTGTTAAAAACTAATTTGTCCATACATCGCGTGACCGAACGTGACGCTTGACGTGTTTCCTAAAATCCATATTCTCTATAAAGCAATTACATACGGTGAAAAACTAATCGCTAGACTGCGGATCTTTATGCAAAATAAAAATGTTTTCCTCATTGATTGTGGGAAGTAGGAATAAAATAAAAGTTGATTTCAGTCCTTAATGGCTTCATTGCATTAAAACCAACATTACAATGTTCTTAATGTTTTCTAATCCTTTACTGTCTTATATTTCACTCAGCTAATTTCTTCATAAATGCATAAAAATCTTCTACCTGAATTGCAACAAACTGGAGTGGAATAGACGATCTACTTTCTTAATATGTTTAATAAGTTGAAAATAATACACCAGTATTTTAAAATTCTTCTAACATTTTTACTGTTTTCAATTACACCTGTTCATTTTGGTCATAAATGCATAAAATCCGTTGCCTACTCATCATATAAGTTAATTAAAAAAAAGAGGTAATGTTAAGTGAAAACTTGGTTAATTTCATTTGAGAATTATAATTTTTAGGCTTGTATAACATTCGGAATTCGTCCGCGAAAGGGTGAAATGGTTGGAAGACTACAAGGAGGAAATTAGTGTCCTATAGACGGACAAAACAATATTTATTGAGCACTCTCCATCATCGAGTGTGTTTCGATTCGAAGACGAGAAAGAAATACTGTACAAGTTATAAAATCGAGGGTCCCATCGTACCCCTCGTGGACGTAGAACGTTGGAACGCTCGAGCGCTAGGAGCTTTCATCTTTCGTCTTTTCCTCATCCTTCCGACAATTTAGTGAGCGTCTTGCTTCTCTACGTGACGGAGGTAACAAGAGGCAAATCGCTTTGTCAACGCACCCTCTTCCACGCGACCCTCGCGGAGCCCATAATTCACTCGACTTTATGCGATTCGTCGCGTTCGAAGCCGATAACTTTATTTAAAAAAGGGAAAAAGAAAGTGGAAAAAGAGAAACAGAGTGGAAGCTCGAACTCTGCCCATCGTTCTCTCCGGTTTCTGAATAATGGATGTAGAACGTTTTTGAATTTTATCTGTGCACCTGTGGGGAAACTAATGAAGAGCGGGTGTGGAAGGAATTCTAAAGGTAAATAAAATCCAACCTATTCTAAAAAGGCTGAATGGCGAAAGTGTACTGAAAGGTGAAAGATTCTTATTTTCAATGTGCGATAAAACAAAAGAAATGTCTAGGATTGTTCGCAACTAGGTTAATACGAACAATTAATAAACCCTTTCTTAGGCTGATTAGGCGAACAAATAATCAAACACACTATATTTTAATTACTGTATTTTATCAATTATTTCATATCACTTAATTTATTTTGGTTTTAAAAAGTCACAGGATCAAAATACGTTCGAAATTGAATTCCATTAGTTATTATTACAGCTTTTATGCATTTACGACCGAAATAAATAGGTGAACTATACCAAATTGTGAGGGCAGTTAAAGAATTTAAGAATATTATTAACTTGATGCCTACTTATTAAAATTATGAAACGACTGAGCAAAGTTTTTATCTAACTTCTGATACTTACAATCGACTTGAAAAATTTGTATTTCACATAAAATCCGCTGACTAGTTAGTATAAACGTCAGTGTACACGTTGTTTTTTGTTTAAACGTTTCTCTTGAACTTAAACGTTTTCCTTAAACGTTGTTGTTCCGATGCTGGGAATTTATACGAGGAAAACAAAAATTTGCTGAAGTTGTTAAAACGTTCAAAGAAAACTATACTGCGTAAGGGAATAATTTCTTTTTTTTCTTCAAAACTGATTTTATAACATCAGCGTTATAAGTAGACTGCTGATGTTTATGCAATGTTTTATTTTGAGTAAGTAGAAACAAATAAAATCTTATTCTCCGTAGTAGTAGCCTTTATAGATTTGAAATAAATAAAAATCATTTCCAACAGAAATTTTTTGAAAATTTTTCGAAGCCATAAATGCATAAAGATCCGCGGTCTAGTTATAAATTTGTTCTGTGATTACGTGCACAAGTGTTTCATAAGCAGTAGCACGGAACCCGCCGATATTTATTGAGAGCGCATCAAAATGTCTGGTTATGAATGAGTGCGATTTTATGACACGGCTAAGCATCAGAAAATTAAGATTGATAGGCCTGTCGGCAAACCACAAAACGACGGTTATTTACGAAAACAGCAATGAAGAAACACTACACCTTCCTAGCACGTGGCAATCATAATAACCAGGACACGTCATAAATCTAGGTTGAGGAAAGCAGTAGCCTAGATGGAGCTTCGACCTTCGAGGACCCCATCGTAGAACCCACTTCGTTAAATCCCATATCGCCCCATATCAAGAAAATTGTTGTCCGACTGACTCTCCACGGTACGAGTGCCATCGGAATTGATGAGCGGAGACACTTGCGAGAAATCGAACAGTTTTATCTCCTATAACTGGCATACCAGTGGTGGACAGCGTCTTTATAATCGAAATACGTGTCCAAATCGAATACTTCTATTGGATACATACAGTGACTCCCATTAATATTCAAACGCTCTCAAACAGACGATAACTTTTTTAATATTGGACTACACAATTTGAACTTTTATGGGAAGTCAGAGCAATTAATTTACTACAGACTGTGAAAAGAAATTTTTTTTCTCAATACCTTAGCAGTTTGTATTTAATAATGTTATATTAGGTAAGTGTTTGCTCAAAAAATATTATTGCAGCCTGCAGGTTTATTGTATACCACATTCCAATGGTATAATAATCTCATTTTCATTTTTTATTTAGATGTTCAATTTTATTGCGTAAAGTTTATTTGACATTTTATGTAACATAATGCTACCGATAATACGTTTAATTTCTTCACCCATATAAAAACAATACGAGATAAACAAACTTTATTTGAAAGTAATATTAAATATCTGAATAGATACCGAAGATAGAATTTTAAAAATCAGTTTTATGCTTAAAAATGTTTAAAACAGAGGTTCCGAACAAACGGACATTGTAACTAACCTGCTACGCTTGTTAATAATTTTCATCCGAATTTTTCAAAGATATCCATAAACTGTTTGTGACATTTCAGTATTTAGTGAACAACAATAATAGGGGTATATTTGTTTTAATCCACTCATAAACGTTTGGAGGTAGTTTTCCCGGTCGATAGATCGAAATGTTATTGAAAATGTATGAGCATAGCTTATACGAAATATACAATATTTATATGACTGGATAAAAATTTAATTTTTATGTGACCCTATTGGTTTCGATATAACGCGCAAAATGTTACCTCGGGGGACACATACAGCCGATGAGGATTAATAATCTAAATCGGGATTATGCACTACTCAATGATATGTAGATGCAGTTTAGACGAAAATACATACATATTTTAAAATACATGTTTACCTACATGTAGAACCATCACACCGGTTATACCATCCGTCCGGCCACACTCTGTATAATTGATAACTAGACCGCGGATCTTTAGATATAAGAACCAAATAGTAATTTATTTCTCTCTTTAATGGTTTTAATGGTTTGACGAAGCTGTAAGAAATGTATTAATACTCTTAAATTTTGAAGTTTGTCTATTGATAACATTTGAGAGCACTGCTTTATTTATCAATTTTTTGAAACATATTTTTGAAGATACTCTTCCTGTAGGCATGTTAATTTTTCTATTGTCCCCAATGCATAAGCTGTTCATTTGATTATACTTACTCTAGATTAAAATAGACCCAGAATCCGCCGATAAACGATAAACGATAAACGCAAAAAATATCCCCACCACCGTAGTAAATCTGATCTCGGCTCGGGTATATCACATTCACAGAATCTTAACAATTATGAAACAATCCTTGTGAATCCGATAATAGCACAGCCGTGATATCTTTTCTTCTGGGAATGTACCAGCCGAGTGCGAATAAAAATAGGATTATCGCGCGAATGAGTTTCCAGAACTTATGAAATTCCCGTGATGTGATAATAAACGAAGCAGTTAAACAGTTCGCGGGCTGGTATTCGCGGAACAAGAGTGCTAGTCGAGGCTCGCGGAGATCGATCTGGCAAAGTAGGAAACCACAGGGGCATGATAGGAATATTATGCCATTTAGCGTCACCTTTCGTTCGACTTTGACACGCAATCGCGATCATGCTGCGTGACGCGCGTCAATTTTTGTCGACGGCAACGCTTGCTCCCATGCTCTAGCCTGCTCTGGCGCTTGCCGTGGCCGTCCCGTGTGCGCACGGCACCGCTTCACGAACGTTTCGAACTCGTGAACAACTTAATTCGCGAACGCCACACGATACGCATTCCATTCCCGTTGCGAAACTTTGTTTTCGGGGTAATTGAAGTGTGCCAGTTGCGAAACCTCTCCGCTTCGATCTAATTTCCTTTCCCGGTAATTCCTTGCAAATGCTGGGACAGCTGAGATTATACGATATGAAAGGCAGCTCAACGTTTCATAACACCGTGCACTTTTCCTATCTCGAGTCGCGTCCAAAATAATTTAACATCGTCGCATCGCACCGGACTCTACCGGCTGACCTACAGTCACTCTTATTAATATTCGGACGGAAGAGATTTATTACAATATTAGGTACAATCAAAACCAAAGTATACAGAGTGATCTCTACAAATTGAAAATAAGGGTGTATCACTTTTTTCCCTTTTCATTGGTTGGGGAAAAAGTTTCTTCGTATCCACCCGATAGATGGTATTACCATATCATAACTTTGTTCATATTAATCGGATCTGATTAAGATTTGCAACGAAAGAGGTGAGCAATCATAGTGATCTTCCTTTGCTTCTACGTAGCCATCGCAGTCAGTAGCGCGTTATAACTAGTTGGGGCCTTGGGCAAAGTAGAATTTCGGGGTTTCCGGGGAAAAACGTAAAATTTGGAGCTTTGATCTTGGTTTGTGTTCGGGGCCCCCTTTTGCTTTGGGGCCCCGGGCATTTGCCCAAATTGTCCATAGGTTAATAGCACCTCGTGGTGGGAGTCGATAGTATGCAACGTACGAGAATTCCGTACAATAAACGGTGTTGCAATCAACGAAGTTCTACTGTACTATTAATTACGAGAATTTATAACGTGATAAATTGTTGGTGACATTTTAATGATGTAATAGTCAAACCTGGAGAACAAGTAAGATTTAACAGACCAATAACACTGGACAACAAATTTTCATTTTGTCTCGGAATTGTTAATTCTAATACATTTGTTTATAGTCGTTCCGGTACGCGCTAAAATTGTCTAAGAAGCGCACGTTTTTAGCCTTGTATGGACTTTAATAATATTAGTGATGCAGTTGTTCTTTTGAATAAAATTATTCCACGCGCTCCCAATCAAAATTACTGTTTCTTTGAAAACTGACCTTATAACATGGAACGCTTTCGAAATTACCTTTGGACCGGCAACATCATTGAAATGTAATTTTCACAGCGAGTTCTCAAAGGCATGTAGACGAAATATGTCACAATCCCCATATTATATGCTCTTATTTTAGGAAATTATTGTCCGCATGTCAAAGCGTTTTCCGTTATACTTAACAATACTTTTCTTCGCGGTACCAAGGTACTACCGCAACGAATAAAATATTAATATCGAACTTTCAGAAGGTTGTCGAGCATGACCAAATGATTTTTAATGTTTAATCCATCCGCACCGAAGAACAGGGCAACAACGGCTGGAAGAAATTTCCTTGCCACTCGTCAATTACGTTTCGCCCTGTTACATCTTTATCCCCGTGTTTTATTTTTACATCGTACTTCAGCAGAAGCTGAGTTAATTGTAAAAGCTTTTCACCGATAATATCCGCGGGGAAGTTTACGGCGAATTACTCGGTCGTCTTTCACTCGACTCCACCTTCTGGTTCAATCTTTGCTTACTGATGCTACTAATTTCTTCTCCTCCTCTTCCACCTCCCGCTCCTCCCTCTCTTTTTTCTCTTGTTTCTTTTAAAAACATTTTCCCTCTAATATCTTCAACGGCCAACTTTCCACAGTTCACATAAACTTTGCGAAATGTTGTTGCTTCTGCAAACCACATAAAAGGAATACACTTTTGACGCTTCCGCTGGCCGCACATTGATCGTTTAGATTTGTCGGTTCGTAAAACTTTATCTCTTGTATTTTATTATCCTTTTCTTGACGCGTTTCACAATTTAGAACAATGCTGAACACACCATATCGTAACGGGTTCCATCTTTATGGCGCCTTCTGCTGTTTGTTCCGAGCCTTCGAAACTATTCTGCTGAATAATTCCGTGGAATAAATAGTTCCGCAATAAATATCTAAGTGGAATTGTGTGAATTTTCAGTCAAAGATGGAAGAATGTACAGAGTGATTCCGCTGAAGGTACCACTTAGATTACTTGTACATTATTTGATTAAATAATTTGAGTAGCACGCAATGTAATAATTAGTTTTTTCTATTTTCTATCGTGATATGAAAATCACCTTGAATTTATTTATTAAGTATCCCAAACTTTAATAAATTTAATTTAATCCAATGGTAACCTTTATATCTCGATAAAAAAGCAAAACAGGAAAGAAACTAATTGATTGTATGGTACTCTTGAAGCCGTGTATCTTTCGTTTCAACCATTTTTTCATACACCAAATAGTTTACGTGTAATTTGGACACACATTGTCATTTCAGTAGGATTTAAACCATTTTTGAATCACTCAAAATTAAATCATTTTCTATTTTTAAATATTTTGTGAAATATTTTATTGCTCTCGATCATCGTTTCATTGATTTGTTTTTAATCCTTTGATATATCATTATATTATATGATTTGATTATCATTATACAATATATCACATATAAGCATTTTAATCATGGGTAGGGTTCGAGAGATCCAGTTTTGCCTATATGTTTATATGTAAGTACATACTGCTTTATTGCACAAAAAGAATATAATATGTAGATCATCCTCGTATAACATGCTCTATACCATACAACGCGGTTTCGATATAACGTGCTTCATAAATTGTAGCAATCCTCGCATACTACGGTATCTACATACTTATACCGCGCAATTTCGAACACTTTATGGGATCATAATTTTCAGAATTACATAAAACTATGAAATCTTTTTACTTGGTAGATAAAATTTACATTTTATTTGAAAGAATCATTTTTGGATTATAAGGCTGTTTTTTTTATATTATGTGAGTCTCAGATAACACCACATTCTCTTTTAGAATTTCTTGTGTTAAGAATTTATTCAGGCAATTTAAACATTTCAATACTATTAGTACATTCCACGAACCTAATTCGTGCACTGGAGAGATAAACAATGATACTATAAATAAAATGTAATCTTTTAAAAAAAAACTTCGTACTAAAAATGAAAGCTACTTTATTTTAGGAATATAATATATGATCATAATCGCGGTGGTCACGAAATGTCTAAAACACAGAAAAAATACGAAGTTTAATTTTACATAAAAATTGGTACCTTGAGATTTTTGGAGATGCAAATTGCAAATCTGAAATAAAAATAACTGAAAGCAATATAGCTGACAAAAATAAAATCCTAACTTGCGTTAACAACGAAAAATTAAACAGTCTTTTGTTGGTAGCATAATTTGCAACTGGGGATAACAGAGATGGAATGAATAGTCGCATGAATTGTAAAAGGAAGTACATTTAAAATTCAAATAAATATTCATAAATGCATAAAATCCGTCGATTAATGCTTCTTTTCGGGTTATATAATTTTTCAATGGGAACGTTATTAAATTTCAAAAATATACTTTTGTTGAACATTTCGGATACTTGTAGTTGTATTCATTTGTAAATGCATGTGTAGCTCAACATTAGAAATATGTTTAATTATTTTTAAAAATCGATACTTTTCTGCTTTTGACCCAGTGTACGACCCATGTTAAATATTATATTGAAAGAGATCACCAAAATGGAGAGAGACTTTATATGTAAAATGTGTTACTTCTCCCTCTAATACACAGGGTGTCCCAAAAATGTCGGAGAACCTTGAAGGAGGTAGTTCCTTAGGTCATTTGAAGAAACTTTTTCCTTATCGAGAATTTCCGTATTTCCTAGTCCGTCCACTGTAGCCGCGCTCTAATTGGTCCGTGCTTTTCGTTAATACCTCCTTAACAAAGCCGAAGAGGAAATTTTCATCCAGGAAAAAATTACTTCTGATGACCTCAGGAATTACTCCTGTCAAAGTTCTTCGACAATTTTGGTACATCCTGTATTGAAAAAGGATACTCGTGTCGTTTACCTTAAGATTAATATTGAAGACTCGTTTCAATTTGACAATATTAAAATTAATTACATAAGAAATTATTCAACTTTATTTCTTTGGATATTGTTGCGGAAACAAAAAATGTCTAAAAATTTGAATAGACACTTTCTTGTTACCTGTATAAATCAATGTGAAATAGTTACCTTTAGTGTGCTCCGCAAACCAAGTATTAATAAAGACATTACGTCGAAAAACACATCGCAAATAAATGGTTATGGGTGCAGATAAGTTGTTCAAACACAGAGATTTAATGCTTATAGGGTTTGCGCAAGTACGATCGTTCCCATGTTAGTGGTAAAAGCTTTGGCCAATCCAGTGTTAAACACGTTTCGAGTCGATGGTTCGGCACAGCGAAAAATCCTTCCAGTGTATAGGAATAACAATCGTTAGAACCCATTGAATTTTTATGAGCATAAATCAATGTAACGTAACTGGCCGGGGGTGCGAGATTCACGAACAAATATTGGTCTCGGTGGCACCGCTAGCCTTGGCTGAAGATTATCGCAGATTTTCCATAGTTTTTTTTCCCTCCGTTGAACTATCAGGTCCACTCTACCGTGAACACCACGGGCCCGTGTTACATTCATAAAATCCGACGGTAGATATCGCCGGTGGCGATAGCGCTAGGAATAATCGCGTAATGGACGTGTCAAGGGCTTAAAAATGTCCGGCACGATTTACTGCGATTCCGGCGGCCGGACAAGCGTCGAAACGTGCGCAGGAATTTTATCTCCCAAAATCAGGCGTGTAACTGCCATAAAATCTCGATTTAAAGAGCGGCCGGAAACGGTTATCGTTGCCATCCCTTTCCCTTCCCTTCTTTCTCCCAGCCACGCCGTGCTACTCTCTTTTTATAATCAATTACCGCGAACGAATCCTCGTGAAACCGGCGGCGCGTTGATAAACGCGTCGCGATATTTTCACCGTGGCCCTGATCTCGCCGACCCTGTTGCCCAGAAAAATCTCCTGTTCGAAGCTTTCTTTTGCTACGTAAATGCGATCGGTATGCTCCCCATTCCCGGTATAAATTATTCTATCTGTTTTTCGAATTTTCGAAACGGTTTTATGTGTGCCGTAACTGTTTCCGCAGCGAACGTCGGTGCCGCGCCGCGTCGGTTCGCGTAAATATTGGTGGAACGCATGTTTAATGGCTGCCTGCGGACTTATCTATGCCCCTGGTTAAAAGCTGCCTTTACAGAAGCTTTAATATTATGTTCACAAACAGCATTAATCGTTGTATTGATTTTCTAGCAAATATCGTCTAAAGTGCCATCTTCAGTGAAGGCCGAATAATAGATCATTGTGACTTCATTTTACAGCATTCGAGCGTAATCTGATCTACATGCAGAATTAAATTTTTAACAATCCTCTGCCGGTATTATGGGTCGTTTATTCAAAAATTTCTTCGTTTAATTTCTTTCATCGAGGTCTTCTTTTCTTTGTAAAATTGATTAAATATTTCGTATACATAATGCTTGGTTGTCTAGATACATAGGGTTATCAAAATAGGACTATAGATCTTTGATAGCATACTTCAGCCATATTTTATTCTTCTTTCTTTCCAGATTTTCCAAGTGAGTTGAGTATTGGTTGTTATCGGCGCAGAAATTGTTAAAATTTATACGAATAATAATGAATCTGCTCAATTATTAAGTGAACTGCCCACCAAGATCATGAGACATGACACGTTTATATTACTTTCTTTGGGATTATGATAAGTCGTTGGTTTATTCGACGTGAAACTAATATTAATCGTGTTATTGTTGCCGTAGGTTACATTGAAGAATTATTTATTGGTGATTATATTGAAACTTTTGAAGTCCGTATCCCATGGCTAAGAACTTTTTGTTAGATCCTCCAGCAGCAATTGCAACTTCAATCGTAGATAAACAAGTCAACCCGAGTAACGTAAACCAATAATTTTGTTTGGTATTATAATGCGAAAGAAAAATTTTAAGCTTCCTTCTGGAATAGCACTATTCTCGGGAAGGTTTCCGGTGGATAAAAGTGTTAAAAATAATAATAATAATAATAATAATAACAATAATAGTAGTAGTAATAGAAATATAATAATTGTATATACATATAGTGCAGACAGGTAGGATGTAACATGCATATTTACGGGAGTAACCTAGGGGTTGAAAAAGATCATCGATGATCTGCGGATGTTGTGCAAAATAAAAAAATGTCTTCGTCGATCCTAAGACACAGAAGCAAAATAAAAATCTCTCATTTTTCCTTTAATTATTTTAGTAAACTGAAACTAATACGTTGATGTTCTCGAATTGTTTAAATATGTCCGCTGCTTTAAATTGTACGTACCAATCTTTGTTATAAATGCATAAACTCCGCAGTCTGATGATCTACCGGCCGCGATTACTCGGAAATTATGGAATATCACGATGAAAGACGGACGGGTCTGTAAAATGCAACGCCTCCCTTGCGGCGAACTTTTGCACCCGGAAAACAGCTGCAACGAATTTAAGGGCATCCGCCGGGGCCCTCAGGAAACGCGGAAAGTACATAAAACGACACGTTCTCCTGCTCGCAGAGATACTTTTATCGCTTACACATTTAGCGCCGCAATGGGAATTGCCTCGACGAACGACCCGCTGCGCTGTCGCGGAGAAAAAGGGTACATCGCCAGCAAAGATATTAGTCGATCGAGATCATGTTCACGGCAACAAAACAGCTGATCGTTGTATCGTAAAGTATCCGTGCAAGGAATTTCATCTTACGTTTGCAGGGTCAAAAAGTTTTACCTTCACATAAATCAGTGTACAGTAGAGCCCCGTGCAACGCGATACAAGGAACTGTATGTATACAGGGCGAGTTACTTCTTTGTCAATCTTTGATGTTTTGGTTATTTTCGGTTAGAAAATGGCAGTGGGGGTATAGGAACATCTGGAAGACATTTCCCCGAGTTTTCCATACGCATGTACAGTAAAGTCGCGTTTAATGTCCAACAGCCTGTGTTCTGCACGGACAGTGATCGCATACCGACATTATTTTTTTATGACTGTGTCTACCGCGCCGACAGCGCTGAGAGTTCACAAGAAAGCCGATCGCGGACAGTAAATGCGACTTTAGTGTACGTTCCCATAAGGGGAGGCTTAGTGATGGGCATTATCGACTAAATTCAACTATCGACTAATTACTATTTAGTTACTACATACTATCGAATATTTAGTCGATAGTTTTTAGTCGACTGAAATTTCGTTTTAGTGGTTATACGTCTAGATTGCGGGCTATAGTCTATGCCTACGTATAGATCTCATTTCTCACTCACTCTTACAGCATTGTACTGCAGTGCTCACTCAGTATTATAGGCACAGTAAGAGTAAATTGGGGTAAATATACCAGACAATAATTAAATAATTAATAATAATAAAAATAAATTTTTAATAATTCGATATCGCTAATGAGTGAATGTATTTGATAGTAAATCTTATAAAATTTATTCAAAACACCCGCCGTTAAAATTCAACCAATAGCTCGATAGTTTAAGCGACTGATTCAGTAACTGAATTTAGTCGATAGTTTTCAGTCGTTTACAGGTTATTCTCGTATTTACTCTTATTCTCGATGTTCGCTAGTTAAATGAATAGTAGGACAGTATGGAACAGTACAGAGATATTAAATTTCGTGATTGAATGATTTTGTCTTTATTTAATAATAAATTCATACACTATGTTATAAATATAAATGTACACAATTTATTTATATCACATATATAGTTTATATTGCATAAATAGCAATAAGATTTTAACATCCAATATGAATTAAAGTATTGAAATATCTATTACATATTTCATTACTTGCATATTTGCACGTCCTGTCATAATTATGTATTTCTAACCTTTTCGTTTCATCGTCTGACACTGACATTTGAAATTTCAAGATGGCGACGTGTAAACAGTCGACTGAAAATAGTAACCCCACCACTACTAAATTCAGTCGATAGTTTAAAAAATCAGTCGACTGAAAATAGTAGTTGAATACTATCGATTTAGTCGATAGTTTTTAGTCGATGGTGCCCATCACTAGGGAGGCTTGATTATTTGGGCATGTGAGTCGAACCTCTCATATGAACACGTAGTTCCAAGAAGGAAGTAAAAGAGTCACGTAGGCAAACTCTTCGTACGTAACACCGCCTTTTCAGGGTTGTACCACCAATTACCGTTCAGCCTATACAAATGATGATTTGCTCGATAAGCTTTTCGGAACCGTTTCCACGAAGAGATGAGGCAAGTTGTTCGACAGGTAGGCGACACATCGCGCGTCAAATTAAAATGGAGGGAAATTGCGAGGCCGAAAATTTCAACTGCGCTTCCCGGCTCGTTTAGAGGAGAGCACTCGTTTGACAAATTGTCGAAAGGAACTTGGCGTTCTTCCATATCGCTCTAACGATTGGGAGAGCTCGCGCGACTCTCCGTCTCGTTATTTCTTGGCGCTTCAGTTTTCCACGGGCCTCGGACCGGGGGAATCGAGCCCCGTCTCGACTGGCTCTATCCTTTTCCTGGCTTGTTATTCCGATCGGTAACGAGACAGAATTTCCCGTGGACTGCCTACGGCCGGAACAGCACCGTGTCAGACCGAATGAAATCGCCGCGCGGCGCGGCGCGGAACGTCGCGTTCGGAATCAAGTTTCCAGCAGACGAAGCCGACAAAGACAACTTGGAAACATTTGCGGATTGACGTTTAACGTTGGGACACGACCGAACGATATTCTGTATTCCGCGGGCGAAACGGGACCGCCAAGAGTTTGCTGGCTGGTCTCATTTCCGCGGCACGTCGATCTGTCATCGTTCCACTGATCACTAAATAATCGCCAACGAACTTCCGAATCGTTCGAACCGAGGGACACACTAAACCGTCGAACTTCGCGACATGGTATTCTATATCGAATCTATTAGTTGTCACTTAGAATTGCACCGTCTATGGATGGGGGCCGTCGAACACTTTACATCCTCGCGATGCAACACAGCATTGTCAATGTTTCAAAGGAACGGTGAATACAGTCAGTAGTGGCGATAGATAGCGCACTGATGTTTTATGCAGGTGATAATTGAGCTGTTATATTTTAATCCTAGCACAACGAATTCCGGGTAATTTTGACCAATACATAATACAGTACATTTACAGGGATAAAATTAAGTGGACACCTTTTAGAAACTAGTAAGTAGAATGCGGATTTTTATGGAAAATAAAAATTATCTGCTTCGATTGCAGGAAATAAAAATCAAATTGAATATTATTTCTTCTCTTAATGATTTTAATAGAGGAGAAATCGTACACTGATAACATCTACTTTTTAAATTTCTGTAAATTTTTCTGTAAATGCGTAAAGATAACCAGTCTACTAACGACTTTTTAAAAATTGAAACCAAAAGACTTGAGTTTTTAGCATGAATCGAATTACGTATTACCATTAGTTGCAGTAGTAAAGAAAGAAGGAAAGGACACGATTTAAACATTTTTGATCTGTGCCTAGAAAAAAATTGAAATATAACTTTTGTAGATCTAACTAAATTATGCAGGGTGTCAGAGGTTTTAGAATTAAACAGCTGTGTCAGAAAATACAATATGTGCTGATAAAACACCGCAGTGCAGGTTCATATTAATTTTGTTCTCGACTTGGAAGCTTAAACAGAATAGTAGTTTTCCTTATCATTATAATATTTATTTTAGAATGAATAGTTTAAATCAGAAATGTTAGCCAGAAATATTAATAGAAAATATATACTTGTGTCTTTGTTTTATCTCGTAAGAAGTTTACATTTTAATGTAGTTGTCATTTATATAAAAAAAACATGCATGAACCTTTAAAATTTAAACAATAAAGATTTTTCTCCTACAAAAATTAAAGCTATTTTGCCTTGTTTCCTCTTTTGAAGTATTTTCTCCGGAAGGTATTTGAACAGCTTGAAAATTAACACAAAAACTGCATGAACTTGTATTTCAAATTTATTTTCAAGTAATTATTACATTAATTATTGTTGTATTGTGTCAAAGTGAAATATAATTTGAAAAGGAATTATAAAGTTCGTTTTGTATGCGAAATGGCTGATTCGTTGCGTGACACGTAAACTTTCAGAGCTCTGGCAATGTTTAAAAATTAATCAAAATTTTAATTGAATTCTTCATAATTTCATTCTCCCAGGATTTGTCGCAACATGGAAATGAAATTAATCAAACTTATCTACGCTGTGGAACGAATTCATTTGGAAAAGTAATTTTAAATTTTCTTCGCTTTTTCTTTCTTTTTGCTTATTTGCTTCATTTCGAATAACCATGACATGTATTTAAAAAAAAAAAGAAAAAAAGAACAAAGTAGTGAAAGAAAGAAAAAGTAGAAAATAGAAAATTTGCATTTTTTATTATTTTGTTAGAAGAGAAAGGAATTTTGTATTCGTGACTGATTTAATTTACAATACATTTTAACTTATCTTCGGTTCCCTGCAATTGATTTGGAAAGATTTTATTTTGCATAAAGATCCGCACTCTAGTTATCAGATACATACTAAGATCGTAAAAAGTTATTTTGCAGTACCTGTTTAAATATTTTTCTCGTACATAATATACATATGCATTGTCATGTTCCGACAATATTGAAAACGCAGTAGAAATGAAATTTTTCTTCGCATGTACAGGGAGTATAAAAAGTAATGGTCATCCGTCGTAGGAATGGGAAGGGAGACGATCACTTGATACGGGCCTTTGCGACGAATGTCCCTCTAAATTTAAATTTTGTTTGGCTTGAGGCACGCACACGATCATGGTCTATCTCATCGACACGGTAGTGTGAACTGTAGTCGTAGGCTTTTGTCTATGTCTCAAAATAAAAGATTTTTATTCCCAAGAGTTTCGCTTTAATAGTTTGTGTTACCGATAGAATTATAAATATTTGGAGTATTACTGGTTAATGTTTCTAAGGGTGAAGATGAAGATGCACATTACCACAGAAATGTTCTGCATGCATAGGGATTATTAAACCCTCCCTTAACTCAGAGTGTCCAAGTTACTCGTTATGTACATTGCGAAGAAACAGACACATTTATATTGATATCATTAATTTATTCTTTACACTAGTGTTATTATTGCATTTACATTGTAATAGGAATATGTTCCACATTGAAAATATGAATAATTAGAATGATATAAATTACACTTATTGTCAACTCAGATTCACCACTGAAAATTGCTGTGTACCATTATTCAAAATATGGTTTACAATATTAAATATGTTGATATCTAACCGATTAATAAACATTTAAATCGTATGAGGTATTATATAAATTATATATCCGTAAAATGACAAAAGTCATTAGAATAGAATTATTCTAGGTCGAAAGAAATGTTTAATTTTCGAGATATAATAGGTCCAAGTTGAAAGTGTTCATTTTTTCTTAGAATTTTAACATGGTTGCCTGGGGTTTTCCTAAAACCCTAAAAACTAGTCGTTTGTCCGTACAAATCGGAAATAACCACCATCAACGTAGTTCCCGAAGAAGCCAAATTCTATTTTGTAGTTCCAATGGCCAATTACGAGACATCGCTCTTACGTTCGCCACGCAGCGCCGCTATTGTTAAACGTGGGTGGCGCGCGGCGAGCGTACTCGTGGAAAGCCAAAAGTTCCATCGTCCGGCCCTCTATTTATTTAATCGCGGCCGAATATAAATTTTCCCGTAAAACCGCAACTGGCACTGTTCCGTCGCGTCGGCCGGCTGACAGCAAATGGCACTAATTTTATCCACGGCCGCAAATGGTACGACCGCAACTGCTCCGATTTACCCGGGGAACGGTCGAATCACGGTGGAGTCGGCCGGCCCCGGTCGCCAGTGCGTTAAAAGGTCCTGGAAACTGGGGTCTGTCGCGTGCGTCAGCCCATTCGTAGGAGCTATTGAATAATATTCGATCCGGTGTGCCCTGTTTCCGGCGTTAAATCAAGTCCGAAATATCCAAAGGACCGGCGATCGGTCTGCGCTGGAACCACGGGAGAAGGACGAACAGGGGGGAATGAAGGGGTTGTGAGTGGGGCCGATGGAGGGAAGGGGGACGATGATCGATTTTCATAGCCGACCGATTTGTACCCCGGGTACCTCGCCACGATAACAATTATCGCTAAGTGGCGAACGATGAGTGGGTCGAGCGGGAATACGAAACATGGCCCTTGCACGGCCGCTATTAGTGCCTCATTAATAACGTCAGTCGGTCGTGGTACCGGTGATTTAGTGGATCGAGCCGTAGACTGACGCGAGTAGGCCTCGGAGAAAGAGAGAATAACGATCGCGGCGACGTCAATCTCTGCTGACTTTTCGAACGACGCGGCTCGGCGCAACTCACCCTCGGAAATTGCTGTTAACGAAGACGCCCGAGGCCTCTTCGTGAAAGGAAGGACGCGATCGCTTTCGACCGAGCACAGTGGTCAATTTGCGCGAAAACGTGGACAAACTTTAAGCTCATTCGATATAATTGATGTCGCTCACATGCTGATGCAATCCTCAAGCGGCGAACTGTTCGTATAATCAATTGATAATGATGGGAACTACAATTTTGTTCCGGTATAAGGCGACGATGTGCGTTTCGATATAAGGACACCGCTTAGTGCAAGAGAGGGTATGGCACGTTATATTATTTTCCAATGAAAGATATCGCTGATCGGCCGACAACTTTATGGTGATTCTCCGTGTTCACTGTAGGCCCATTCGAGAACAAAGTCAAGCCCCATAGGTACCCTGATCTGAAATACAGCGAAAACCAGTCCCAAGCCATCGCCTTATATCGGAGCAGAACGTATTCACTGCTTTAATTATATATCAGTTTTTTTAAATTATATTTATAGAGGTACTGTGCGGAGCACAAGAGAAAACTAGCGGGAAGGGAACGAGCCTGACCATTCAGATTACCTTTGTATTCCTCTTGCCTCGTTCCCCTCCCGCTAGTTTTCTCTCGAGCTCTGGGACTTCTTGTAGACATTTTTAGATTTCTTGTTGTTCCTAATGTAGCAACTATTCAGTTAATTTAATCGCCAGAAACCGAGCAATTAAATTAGAATTTTGATATTCTCGTTCAAAAATGACCCAGTCGGTATTCCACATTTCTAAGGATCTCTTATTGTTAGGTGTACAAATTAATTAAAATAAAATCAACATTTATTTTTATGTAAAAGGCTGAGAATTAATTTGTACAGCTGATAGAAGGCTCACATACTAGTAACATTTTTGGTCCACATTATTATAATATGCATTCTCAACAACTTGTGGCAGCAATCTCTTTAAAGTAATTTTTTTAGAAATGTTGCCTTTCTTCTGCTTCCACAAATCGATTACAGGGACAAGTTTTTATCTCGGAAATTTTTACCGATTCACCGATGCTTATCTTCAGAAAACATGACCGTTAACTTTTTTGTACTCTTTATGTATGTACTTAACGATAACGACGCGGTGAAATTCAGCGAGCTAGTAAATAGAAGCTTCTATTGCAAATTCGATTTAGCCAGGGTTTTGCTTAGGACCCTCTCTCTCTCTCTTTAGCATTTTAAAAATTTCTGAAATATGCTAAATTGGAAAGTTATTTAGGTTATTTAGAGGTGCTTTTCGCAACAAAGGATGAAGATTCAGTTCTTCACTTTGACGAGACCCCTTTGACTGCTGGACTCATCTTGCATACTCCACAGACGTCTTCTAATGACGAGTTAACTCGTCCATAGTTAACGCATTACCGACGAGAAATGAGAAATCTCATTTTCATACAAATTTGCGTTGCCAAAAGGAAATGAGAAATCTTGTTCCCAGGCAGTTGCAGAATTTACTTGACAATTATGGGGGAACGATTATTATTACAACTAGACTGCGAAACTTTATTAGAAGTAATACATTTATAGAAATATTTCAAGAAACGGGAATTCAGTAATACCTTCTTTTCTTCAGGATCGATCCCAGAGAATTGAGAAGGTAATATGAAATTGTATAGTATTACAGTGAACATTGTATTTTACACGTTTTTAATGAACGCACAAAATAAAATGTCATAACTAGGCGCGATAGTTGATTCAACAATATGCGTATCAAACAAATGTTTATTTTCTACAAAAACGAATTACTTATGAGAGTTTCTACTTATGTTACTACGATGAATACTTTGTATAAGAACATTGAAAACATTTCTTCATGAATAAATCAACCACAGATTTGAATTTGATTTTGGCTGTTTTATGTAACACAAATGTGAAAGTCGGAAACAAATTCTTTACGAGACGCTAACCATTTGAAATTAACGATTTTCAATATTTCAATTTTCCAATTATTTACCTTTTTACCAACTTCCCCACCAATTTTCCAAACGCGGCGCATTGGATGATTACTATAGTGGCGCATTGTATCTTTGCCCTTACTTATTCTTTTGAAGTAATCATAACTGAATCCATCTTCGTATTCTCAACACTTGAGTGCTCTCAGTTCAATTCATACAGCAATTTTGTAACAGTTTACAATTGTAGGATGTGAATTGCAGGGTTCACGACAGCGATCGCCCTCATGTCCAGGAGATCATTTCTCTTCAAACTGGCTTTTGAAAATTGGCGTAATTAATTCATTTAGTTGCGTGAATGAGTTATCCTCCCCTAAGCGAAGCAGATCCTACCACTAATCCCTATTTTCCCACCCCAGCAATGAACGTAAGAAGGTAGAAAATTTGCCACCGAACAAACAAACAGACAAACAAGAAAGCGAGCTAATAAAAACGTGGTAAAAAAAGTGCTCGAATTGTATGGCGCATCTGAACATTGACGCATGATATGTAACAGGTTTGCCCACCCCTCTAATAAGCGATTAAAGTTTCGTGCGTGTGAAAGAGGTCGGCGAATGGAAAAGAAAGAGAGGCATAAAGTCGAAGCGTCGCGATTCAGTATCTCTTTCTCTTTCAATGGCTATCCTTTTCTACGTTCGGCATATTACAAATAGTAGCACATCTACTAGAAGTGTCGTTCGACCGACGCGACGACGCGACTGTTACGGAGAGTCCTCTGTATCCTCTGGGAGTCTAATGATAGCACACCTATGTGCTATGTTTTTGGCCGGGAATGTACTTGTGTAGAACCCCTTTTCATTCAATTATGGTAGCTAGGGGTGTCTGTTATTAAGCGGGCAGGTGGCGAAATTCGTGGCCGGCCGTGGTGCTGCAGCTACAGCCGGTACGCCGGCCGTGATCTTAAGTGGAAAGCAATGCTCCCATTATGCGGTGGCTGAGCTTTAATTAATCTTTCACTGGTATCGGAAGTCCGTGACTAAACGAGGGCATCTGAGACCCTCTGTAAATAAATGAAACTGGTCGTACTAAAACGCCGCGGTAGAAATGGCCGGATGAACGCGGGAGGATCTCGTCGGCAGATACTCCCGCGGGATGTTACCCGGAGGTAAATCTATTAGTCGTCCGTATAGAATAGAGAACACAAGGAGGACTCTGTTGCATTTGAATTGGACTTTTTCGCTCGTGGACCGGCTACACGGTGACAGGTAGTTTCTTTGTACCGCTCGAGGGAAATTGGTTTTGCTCAACTGGGAAAGTTGATCTCTCGCCGCGGCTCAACTATTAGTACCCAAACAATTCTCGATTCGCAATTTTCACTCTCGAAAAGATTGCATCGGAATAACCTACAAGAAAATTATATATTTCATCGTTGCGTGTAAAATTTAAATTTCAGATTGCGAACGCTGTTAAGTGCTTTAATCAAGAAGTACATAATATTATTATCCACTGGTTTATTAGACTGCGGATCTTTATGCAAAATAAAAATTGTCCAAGTTAACTCTAAGAAGTTGGCGTCAAATCACAAAATGTATTTTCTCCTTAAACCATATTAAAACCTCGAAGATAATATAATACTAACCTTACATTTTTCTAATGCATTTTCAGTTTTGTATTTGACCTGTTCATTTTTATCATGAATGCATAAAATCATTTGAAGGTTCAAAGCCAATCGTTTTTCTTGAGTGAAAAATTAAACATATTGATGACAACATTCTGTGATGTTTAGTCAAAATGTGGTAGTAAATGTTAGTCAACGATAGAAGAAGCTCAAAAACAGAGACGTCAACCTCATAAATACAGAAGGTGAAGGACCAAAAAATTTAATTGTTACCGCGATGTAAATATTATTAAATATTTTATATATTTTCATTCATCATTTTCATATATTTGTATATTTAAAAGTTACTATTATGAATCGGAGAATCCAAAAAAAGTTACAGACACTAATAGGATGAATAAAGTCAAATTATCTCAAAACCGGTCCGTTTTAGGACAAGCGTATCTTCGTACTTTTTTACTCAGAATTTACCATTCTATTCAAATCAAGCATTAAATATGTTAGTTTATTTAAAAAAGCGAATGTAGCCTTCATATCTCCTTTAAGCGTCTCGTCAAATCCTGCAGTCTTTATTTTAAACATTTTCACGCATCGTTTGAAATAACAACGATATTTCGTGTGACCAGACTATTGCATTTAAATCGTACCGGAGCTTTAATTTTATTGGGATATCTTGCATGCAGGTCTACTAAGACCACAAGAACATCAGCAGTTCAATAAAAAGAATAAACACATTTGGGACGTTCACAGTTTCATAAAGAAGTAGTTATGATTCATTAACACAAAAGCGATCGCTTGTCGGAAACGTATGAAAAGTCGTAAAGGCAAATCCAATCTAAAAACGTAATTCCATGCAAGACTGTTGAATATCGCTCGCCTCGATACCGTCTGCAGAGGAAACTTGTAGCAGCGGCGACATTGACACTTATATTCCCAATTACGATTCTTAAAACCGTGCCAAAACGAAAAAATCTCCTGTTCTTTATTCGATTCGCCGTGTATAAGTATACTGCTGGCTGGAACCGATGTTACCGTAGGTCGCAGATGTTCCCTCTCGGCAAGAAAAGTTCCATTCCCATCGGTTCCAATTCTGGCGGAATTACGTCGGTTATGCAAAACGGTCGATACACGACGATAACAATTAGAGATGGAAGTGTAGCGGGGTCTCGCGGTAGATCGGTGTCCAAAGTTCTTCCCGACCTATGGAAACGGCGGGCGGTGATTTCCGGTTTGGCATCGGACACTCTGCTCGGCACATTCGACATCCGGGTTCCGGCTCTTGGCGGAGCTTCAGAAAACTTGCGAGACCCGAGACCGTAAGCCCGCTCGAAAAGTGTATCAATCACTCAATATCTGAAACGTCGGGCCTGTGTGCGGATGGCCCCGGGTCTAGCGTGTTTGGACAGAGATTTTTCTGCGACCACGTGATCGTGGCACACGGCCAGCTACGGGTTACCGGTATAACTCGCCGAGGAACAGAGAAAACCTCGTAAAAATTGTCAAACGGTTTTTTAATAGAAATGAAACATTCCCGTCTCGTGGGTCCGCTTAAGCAAACCTTCCGTTGCGCCGCAGTCCGTTCGAAACAAAAGGCGGCTGGACTGCGCACTCCCCAGCCTATGTTAATGCATTCCCTTGATGTATTACCGAGTTTCAGTTAGCTGAAACGTTATGCACCCCCGAGATGGTATTTTGTCTATTTTGGATTCAACGGTTCCAATTAACGGTTTTGTTCTTGGCAACTTCTTTTATATTTCAGCCGTTTATCGTGAAACGGGCAATTTCATTTCTCAGAAAAATTCGATGGCGTTTCAGCATAAAAAATTAAGCAGAAATTATAAATTATTATTAAATGTGTTTTAAATTATTATTAAATTCATCAGTACAATGTGTCTGAAAATAATTTCTCTTCATCCCCGAATTCTAAATAATAATTTTTATAACAAATATAAAAACATGTAGCGTTGAAATAACTGAAACGGAAACGTTTCATGGGAAACACGTCGAGTGGAAGATGTCCAGTTACAATTACGTTTCGTGTACACCAGTTCCGTTTGGAAAACAAACTTCATTCGCATTCAAAAATGTAAAGTGAAACAATATGAACGAGAAACTAAGGAGAAAAAAACTTTATCGATGCGCGGAACACGAACTCGAGATCTTCTATTTCCAACTCGATCGCTTTACGCATTTATCTTCCCCCTTTATTTGAAAACCATATTATCTTACAATCTTTTACTATGTATATTTCAAGTGGTCATACAAAGCGCAGATTTATAAAAGACATTTTACATGCATCATTCATTTAGAGGTTTACAATATTCCCTGTAAACTTCATCATAATCTGTGGTATCTATTACATTTCTGTGTGCCATGAGGACAATATAATGATTGTATATTTACTTTTACATTGGCTAACATAGTTCCGTTTAAAAGAAAAACTCTGATGACCTCGAAAAATCGGAGAATATGACCTTAAGAAAATTGTTTGTCCCATCATAGTGTTTACCCCTTCGAACAAAGTAATGTTTTCTCCCTATCATAAACAATAAGGGAGATATTCAAGATGCTCAAGTTAGAAGGGACACCCTGTGTATAATTTTGTTAACACAATTACAAATAATGGAAATATTTGAGGTGGTCAAACTCATTGTACCACCTTATTTCCCGAGGACAGTTCGGCGCAAATAGATCCAGCATTCGTCAATAGGAAATTACTTGGAAGACTTTAGACGCGAACCAATGGAATGAATCGGATTCATTGAACAGTGTCCACACATCGATCAATCATAGCAACGAAAGGATCGTCGTCGAGTGCCGAGCGATTCATCCTCGGAGTCATCGAGCATGTTTACCGGTGGTAGCCCTTCAATCAGCGTGTGTTCGCGAGCACCACAGAAGCGGCACTCGAGGACGGTCGAGAGGTGATTCGCGAGATCCGGCGTTTTCGTTCTCATTTTTACGATCGGCGAGTGGATAACCGTCTGGCCAGAAGGGCTCGCCAATTCTCATTTGCATAGCCGGCTGCAGCACCGACTACCATATTCCTTTCCGCGTTAGCAAACGTGCGGACCGGGTTTAGGTCGGACTCGGGTCGCTAGTGTGACAACGTTATACACCACGTAATCGTCCGGATCATGACCGCGCGCGGATCACACGCATTACTGCGTTGCCGCGGAATTAATCAAGCCTATCTATATTAGAAGGCATGCCCTGCGGTCAGATTAGAATCCCGGGCAATCCGTCCGGCTGCATCAGCAACGCTAATGGAACTACGCCCATCGAAGGGCTTCACCCCCGGACCCCATATAATATCAAAGAAAGATTCGACGTTACGCAATCGTCATCGTCGCATCGGCCTCTGCTAACAAGGACAGCGCAAGGTCATGGGGTCTCAGACTTGGTTGGTATGGGTGTTGATGGTATTATACTAGGATAAATAAGGAAAGTTTATTTGTTCGGAAAAATGGTAATCATCAAGGAATCGAACCCCCTGGTCAACGCCGCGGCGGCGCACAGTGGTCTAAACGGGCCATTTAGCTGGACAAAATTATTCTAGCATTATTTTAAGACTTAAAGCCGTAGTTAAGTAGGCCATTGGATTCGTCTTGACAGCAGCTACAACAATATGAAATAAAAAATACTTAGTAGCATTTAAAAGATTAACATGATAATATTTTTTATTTAAGAAAAAATTTTTGTCAAATTTTTTTATTGGAATTTATAGACGACCGAGTATCGATTAACTTTTGTTCGAAACATTTTCTTGCCAGATTATCCGAAATGTTCAAAACATCGTGGTGACAATTGGGCATTTGCACCGAAAAGCACCCGAACCGAAACTTTTCATTGAATTTAGCTGGCCAAAATTATTTATAATGTTTAATGATCCCGCAACGTTTTCAAATCACATATAGTATCATTTTGTATTTGTTTAAGTATTTTAAAAACATCATTTCATCTCAATTGTTTCGGTCTGGAAAGCGTGCGCGCCCGAACCGCAAGGACCGCTTGGCGCGATAAAACAAAATGCTGTAAAAAAAAAGGTGCAGACTCGTGCAACTTTTTTTTGTTTTGCTGTAAGCCCAAACCTTTGACAATTACAACCGCGCTTAAAAAAATTCTCGGACGCAACCTGATATACAACGTAATTACTCATAAAGTGTTACAATCGTAACAAATCTTATTTACATACTAATCGTGTTGAAATGTAAATAATTACCATAAGATATGCAATAAAAAGATACAAAATTGTTGAAAGTATAGTCCATACTTACCTGCAAAACTTTTATATTGGAAAGAAATGTGAACAACTTACTTGAAACATATAAAAACTGTCTCATCGAATTTTAGCAGCAAGACGCGTTGTACTACGAAAATCTTTAACTTTCGATGAAGTACAGCACTTCATGGGTGCCTGAATGATAAAAAAAAATGTTAGTACATTGTCCACCATATATTAAACTATAGCAAGCACCAAAAATTTCACACGTTAGGTAAATTTTTGAAATCGACTTTTGGCCAGCTAAATCGCTGAAAGGGACCACTGTGCGGCGTATTATTCCGCCATAGTGCACACTGGGCCCGATTGAAAAAGCACGCGACTTGTTTGAATAACTCTTAAACCTCGAAACTTAAATTTGAACTGAATATTTAAAATAAATAATTCCTTCTTAATGATTTGTAACTATTCCACATTCGTTTAACCGTTTTTATTATTTTCTTTAATTGAATAGTTCAAAATGTGAAAGTTGATTTTTCCCTAAATGTCGCGTGCTTCTTCAATCGGGCCCAGTGTGTGGCGAGGCGGTAGCGTACCGGATCGAAGAATTTAGGGAGATTTGTGTAGAACTTTTGAACCGTTCCTCACATTATATGTTTTTTGCAATTGATTTTACTACTCTTTCGTCATAGGACTTGTAAGATTGTGTTTCAAAATCACTTTCAATCGATGTGAAATAGAATTTCGATAAAATCTGTAGAGTTAAGTTTTCACAAAGCTAATGTTGTTATGCATTAGAACTCCACGAAAGTATGCAACTTTTGTAAAATTTCTAAGATGTTACAATTACAACAGAAATATTTAAGGTGTTAAAGTTAGGTGATACGCTCTGCACACTTCCTTTAGAAAGTTGCGCATACGAAAAAGAGAAGAGGAATGAGTAAATGCGAAACGAAAAATGAATGGGAAAATGTGGAGGTATGAAGAGGAGCAAGGTGATGTTATAAAGCAGGACGAGTTAAGTAGACTAAAAAAAATTAGAGAGGAGGAGTAAAAAGCGAGCGAATAGAGTGAGTGAGAAAGAGAGGCTATGGCTGGGAAGGGCGTGAAATAGAGGAGAAAGAAGGTGATAGATCGTAAATGTAGGTTATAAAGGGAATTGTAACAGTGGAAAGTTATACGTAAAGATTGAAAAGAAGATTGCAAGACAGTTGTTAATGTTTCGCTACGAATAAAATCTACCTACTACAGTATGTCTTCCGTAGCGTTATATTCGATTGGCCTTTTTAACGTCGCGTTTCTATCATCTTACTTAAAAACAAGACAATTTCCAGTACTCAGGAACATTATACAGTATTGTCTCCGTAACTGTCGCAAAGGCCTCTACTGTAACTGTGACCATTTTATCTCCATTACTCGTGGAATCCCCTTTGGAACCAGTTAAGCGGTAAACACGCTCGATGACGGTATCAGCGAGTGGTCAAGTATCGGTGAGATTCACACTAATATAAGCGAACCAAAAGATTGCAACTTATTTTTTAAACTTTTACCAAAAGTGTAATTAGTCGTTCACGTACCTTACGAACCAATATTTTTTCAAGAAAAGTATCATTGACCTAACGTATTATACGTCCCTCATCACTACCCTAACATAAGTAGGACACTTGACGAATGGTGATGATACTGGTGAAGGGTACTGTGTCTGTATAGGGCTAATCTACTGTAACTCGAACATCTCCATTTTCACTGGGGTAACTAGATTTCCCATTGGGCGTGTTTCAGCACGTGACTATGACATTCCTGCTCGAGATGGTTCTGGGATAAGGATTTGATGATTAGGTCTTCCGTTTGTTACACGTGGTCTTGATCATTCTTGTTCGATACGAACTCAATGCGAAGTACAGTAATGTCTCGATCCCTGTTGGCGATTCAGAGACGTGTTGCGATACGAATCTGTGGCATGAATGGCTATTTTAACTCAATAATGAAACAGTTCTTCCGACCTAGTATGATTCTATTCTATACTATTCTTTCCATTCCATGCATAGGAAATTGATATAATGCCTCATACAGCACTAAAATGTGTAGTAATTGTTTAGATACCAAAATATTTAATAATGTAAACAATATTTTGAATAATGGTACAGCAATTTTTAGTGGTGGCTCTGAGTCACCACTCGAGTGCTAAGGGTTAAAGACATGAACTGCAGTGTGAGATACGTTGAAAGAATTTACCGTAGTTATGTTACTCATTTACACTTTTATCAGATATATTTTCAAAGATACTATTTCACGACATAAACAGAGTGGAAGTTGAAGCTAACTAGCAAGAACTGCAAAATTGGATGTAGCTTGTAAAGAACAGGACAAATAATGGCCCAGTCTCCAGAAACTCGCGAAGACATTTGTTGCAAGGTTGAAAACACAGGATTTCTCTTTGGTCTCATAGAGACGAAAATTTTCAGAAAATCTTTGGTGTCCCAGCCCTCAAATTGGGGTACTTGAAAGGCTACCTACCTCCTAGCAACGTGGCAGTCTTCTTGCAGAACACATCTGATATTTTCTACGAGTCATTGAATAAAAGAAAAGGAGACGCTATGCAAAAAATTCAGCACGATAATTTATAATTTGATAGTATAAAGAACATTTTATAAAATATAGGAAACTCTCTCTCTTTGCAAATTTCGATTCATACGAAAAATTAAAAAAAAAAAAACCTCAATGTTTTTATTCAGGTTAAAGAAAATGTATTTTTGTTGGAACAATTTTTTTTTAAAAGCAAAACAACATGAGTAATGTGATGATCTGTAAATTCTTCTATAATTGCATGTTGATTGCGTCATATTTCAATTTCATTAAACTCTTTGCCATCAAATGTAGACGGAAACTAATTTTAAATGTTTCGCTTGCAGATGGAATTTTGTTCACATTTCTCATTATCGATATCGGAGAAACTTAAATGTTCCCTAAACTATTGGTTTTTTACATAGTAAGTAGGTCAACAGTTTTTTAATGGGGTATAGCGTTGCTATATTAGTTATTGCGTTAAAAATAGTATTACAATGAAACTGCGATCATCCGTACCTTGTTAATACGAGCAAGTCAATATTCGATGAATAGATTGCAGATTTTATGCGTTTATTGCAAACGCGGGTAAAAAAATAAATACAATTTAAGAACATCAACATCAGTCTATGAAAATTATTAAAAGTGAGAAAACATTTTTACATTGCTCCTGTCTCTCGCAATCGAGGCAGACAATTTTTATTTAGCATAAAGATCCACAGTCTAGTGATGAGAATGTTACAAAACAAGACTATTGAGCCTGTGAATATTTATAGACTCAATTGTTTTTTAAAGTTCGTTAAAAAGCTCATTGAAAAATTATATAAAAAACAAATAAATAAAATAATAAATAGAGGAATAAAATTAAGCTACAGTCAATTCCACTCAATTCTGTGTTTCATTACTTTTTGAAAATTTATAAATGCACGAAGGATAGCAGCCTATAAACAGTTTTTGAAATTCAATTCTTTTTCGAAAACGATGCTTCCTGTGAAGAATTATAATGTTTTTATACGTTTTTGCAAATACCTCAGTCGTCCTGCTAATTCAGAATAAAGCAATTAATTGAGAGGATTGTATAGTTATTTCCCGATTGTTTCTAGAAAGCTGGCGTTAAGTCAGGATTTATCCGTTTTATTGAAAGTTTCGAAAGCTCCAGAAAGGAATGAAGTTTTATTAAATGTTCGATAAGATTTTCATTCTATCGACATTCGCACAATCACTGTCGCAATGGTATATAAACTCTTGAGTCCCGATATAAATGGAGGTATAAGTCGCCACGAGTTTTTATTTCTGCAAAACAACAAATAACGAACTGTGGAGGGAAGTGGGGGTGGAGTAACGCGAGATTCCACTGCGTGGTGGATTATACGAACTATTCTGTTCGAATGAATCGTATCCGATCGCGGAGAAGATTAATCTTGGGGAATGAATACTTCAGATTCCGCTCATACCAGCTACTGACGTTGTTTGAAGGAAAATAAAGAAGTTCGGGCATGTTTTATGAAGCGTTTGACCTAATAAATCAATCATCATACGGATAACAGTAAGAAGATATTCAACATTGAGAGATCTACGAGCAAGGTATTAACCCTTTTAGTGTTGAACAACAATACAGTGGCGCGGGCAAAAGTGTAAATCTTAATTATTCATATTTCGCAGATTTTACTTCAAGTGTTTTGAAAATAATACTTTCTTTGTTAGTACAGAGATCTGGGGATTGCGGTGGGCACTCGAGTTCGAATTTGTTTTTTCCTCAACAAAATTGGGTGCAACCACTGAGGTGTGCTTGAATATCACTAAACCTACCACTTGCTGATCAAATGACCGGTTTTATATTTTTCGTCTTAGAAATATCGAAATTACGAGGTTGCTTACATGGAAATTGATTCGATAAATTTCTTTATCGAAGCATATATTGTAATTAAAGTTGCACAGAATCTAAATAAATAGAGCCTTATCATTTTTCTAAGCTAAAACATTTTAATCGCTTTTAGTACTCGGTAGGTTTAGTGTTAAATGCATCTGGGTAATTAAGCATGCAGATGTTATAGTTAACCATTACACTAGAAGAGAGACTCCGAGAGAGAGAGGGGCGCCACTAAAAATTACTGTACCATTCTTCAAACTGTTGTTTACATTATTAAATATATCGGTATCTAGACATTTAGGTATAACATTTAAAAAATCATAGGAAATGGAAATGTTCTAGGTCGGAAGAAATGATTAATTTTTGAGTTAAGGTAGCTCCGAGTGCAATTGGAGAACCCATCTAGTGCTAAGGTTTATTAATACTTATATACAGAAATTCTAATTTTACACTTTCCGTTTCTTCCTGTCTATATTTTCGAATTGATGAAAAACTTGCACAACTTCTCGTTTTGTTATCATAAAGGTAGAGGTTTCGGAATAGCAGACAATCTGAATAATGTCGTATGACTATTGATTCTAAGAATGATAACAAATAAAGCGAATATAGCCAATGAAGCAGAAATCCTTCCATTTTGGAATCATTCGACTATAGAGATTTTATGTTGACGATGAAACTCCAGTACTGAACCAGCTTCATTCGGCAAATACGTGGAATCAGGTGCGGGTAACTAGAAATCGTTAGCATCGGCTGAACGATAATGGTTACGATCCGCGATCGTAAACATCGTCGCATAATGCAGAACCTACTTGTTTTAAACACAGTCGGTAGGTTATGAACTTCTTTGGTCTCTTACTGTTCATCTGAACTATGTTCAAGCTAAAGACAAGTTAGCTTTTACTTCACAGAGTAGAACTAGTTTTCCGATTGTTTTTCCAACTGCTTCGTATACTATCAACTACCTAACGCGACTGTTTCAGATTAGTTTGTTGATGAGCCCATTGAGATTTGATTTTCTTGGATTAAAGCTAAGAGAACTCTAAGCTAATTACTAGACATAGCTTAGAGTAATAAGTTATTACTAATAACGTTTTCATTTTATTCCTACGACAAGGATCTTTTAGTGAAAGAAATATGTCCCTCTCCATAAAATTAGAGCGATCATGGTAATTCGCACAAATATCCAAGGTCTAAAAATAAATATCTAAAGATCATTTGTAGTTGTTGCAGACGAATCTAATCTTTTTGCACTCGTTCTTTATCTAATATTCAGACAGAATCACCTAGCAACTGTTTGTACATATTCCAATTGCAATATAGGGGGGTAGAAAAGAAGAATATCAAAAAAAGGAGAAGAGTATAGTAATACAGTGCTGTGAATAATTAATTAGACCGCGGATTTTATGCATTTACGACCAAAATGAGTAGGTGTAATCTGACACAGTAAAAACATTAGAAGAATTTAAAGATATGCACTGTTATAATATTTTCAAAGGTGAAACAACTTTAATTCGAAACTAAAGTTAGATATCTCAATAAAAACTGAAGATAGAACCTTGAGGATCACCTTTGTACCATAAAATGATTAAACTTGAAGATTGTAATAATACTTCTTCATAAAATTTGCATTCTAAAATTTCATATGCAACAACCTAATCGAAATGGTAGATTATTCCAATTAATTGGTTACCTCGATAGTTGCAAGAACTTGCAGGCTCTTTCGGACTTGTTTCGTGCAACCACCGAGGTTCTACTGTACTCGTCTCGCGATTATCCTCGCTGCGTATACCACGTGATGTGAGCCGAGTGTTCGTTCGAAGGACCACCCACACCGATGTGAATGCTTGGAGGGCCAAAGAGTTTATTTGTAGCTAACTGTACAGGTCTGAATGAAGTTCCTGACAAGTCCCGTGTCTTGTTAGACCCCGTTGGTTTTCTGCTGCGAATCACGTTGTTCGGAGGAACCTCAACGATGTTCTGCTTTCACGAAAACGACCTCAACCCGCATTAGACCCGATTCTCTCGCGCCGTTACCCTTATCTGCGTGAAGGGTGGGAATGAGGAAAGTCCTCTTTTCCGCACGAGGTGGATGCCAATCATGTCGAGTGACTTCAGTTCGAAGGTCGAAGGTAAACCGTTACCATCTTTTTGGGAATCACTCGTCGAGGCCTACGGTTTATGACACGTCGAAAGTACCCGAAAAAACCCTTAAAACATGCTGCAGAATAATAACCTGGGCACATGCGTGCCAAATTACAACCGGTTCGACAGACCCAAAAGGTAAATCCGCGTCCGTGTCATAAACCGTCCCTAATTGTCTAGCCTCGACATTTTAGGTGTGAACAAATATTTCTCAGTTCATTTTTCCATTTGATCGAGTCTGTTATCGCTAACTGATCCGACTCCATGGCCACGGGATTGCATAATGCGCTAACATCTGTTGATGTCGAGTTTTCCGAAGAAATTATAAATGTCGGAATACTTATGTACGGTAGTGTACGTCAAGTTGAGTTAACGAAAGCATCGCAGTGATCGGAATTACCGGGCAGGGACCGGAACGAATACTGGTCCGTAACTGTTTCCGAGGCGGAGGGTATTACAGAGGGCTTAGTACAGGATGACACCGTGGATAGGAGTAAAGGGAGAAGAGAGATTAGAGGATCGGAACGAAGAGAACCAAGGGATTGTGGGGATAGAAGGAAAGGCGCGGGGCTGGCCGAGAATCACTCCGTTTGCCATCAAAGACGTTCGTGCCGTGAATTTTAAGAAAGATATAAATTCTCTTGACAATACATATCCGTACCACTGAATTCTTTCTCCCTTGTACCTCTGCGCGTACTTCCTTTCTTACCCGTACTTCCTTTTAAGTTTGTATTTCTTATTTCTCTCGAAGACGTGTTTCAGAGACGCGGTCTATGATCTTTACCGCTTTATATACACAAAGCTGCCGTTGCGCTATTTCTTTTATTCTCGTCTACTTTCTTACTTATTTTCATCCGCTTCGACAACTTCAGCTGGTCTCGTAGTTTCGGATGTTTTGGTGACAGGGTTCGCGTGATCTACGAGGGAAACTGCTTACGAAAAATTGTAATGTATGTCGCTGAATTTAGGGCGGGACCTAGTTTAGAACGCTATATACTGTGACGAATAAAGCAAAATTTAAATAGTCATTTATATACGATAACTACTATTTATATTGTAGAAACATTTATATAAAACCGAAGAAAACTACAAAATAGAAAATTGATAGTTTATTTAAAGTAAAAAACTGGGTGAACGACGGAAGTTTAATTTCACATTTTTGTGATTGCAATTTTGATGTTTAAACATTCTGTTAGTTCTACTACTTTGTGGGAACTCCGTCTATTACAGCTTGTAGCCTGTTTGGTATATTTGCAATTACCCACTTGCCGTACGATTATGCTACATAATAGTTAGAACTTTTTTGACTGTAACAGTTCTACAGAAGAGGGAAAATTTAGATTTATTGTATGTACGCATTTATTTTAATGCTTGAATATGTCCGACAATTAAAAATCGTTTTAAACATCTTTGTAGAACCTGCTTTCTACTTTTACCTTAAAATGAAAGTATCTTATATTAATTTGTGATCTTGTTTCTAATTATTTTGCAGGCAAACTATAATGAAAAAGAGATAACTATAAAATAATCAATTAAACCAATAACTTTAATAGTGTAATATCCAGCACTAATTAGCATTCAGTTGCAAAATCTCAAAAGTAGCAGACCTCTAATTGAGAAGAATCAGTTATTGTAGTAGCAATGTCTATTGCCAGAAACTGTGTATAATAATACATTTTTTTTCGAGTGTATGCTACTTTCCATATGCTTGATCTGATCGTAAGAAATAAAATGAAATAAAATTAACTATACATTACAAAACAAAGTTTGCGCTCATCAAATCTAGGTATAAGCAGGCAGCAACAATAAACGTTTACCGATGGTGGAGGATGCTCTAAACTAGTCTAAACGTTCCAGATACCACTAGCAATAAGTTGCTGGTTGCAAGACCTCACTAACTTCTAGGTGTAAGTAACCAATTGTACGCCGCAGATACCGATTCCCCATAAATTTTTAGTCAAGACTTCGAATTCCAGGCAAATCAATACCAATAAACATCTACTAGCGGTGGCATTAAACTTCGCATCGCCGAAACCAGTAACCGTAAATCTCATCACTTGAACTATCGAAGCTACTGAATTGAGAGTCGAAACGATCGACACAAATAAACTTCGGAGCAACGTAACCAGCCAATAAATTCACGTTCATGGTGCCGTTTCATTAAAACTCGTAAAAATCGGTCGGGGTCGATTAGAAATCGTTGAAGCTGTCGCAAACAAACCTCGTGATCCCAAAACTCGATGTTGGTAAACGGAGTTCACCCCAATCCCTCGAAAATTATTTATATTTCGTCTATTCTATTTTTTTCTTATTTTTCATTTCGCAACCATAGCGATCATAGATGTCTCCTGCACCTTTAAATCGGTGGAGTTTTAAAGTCGTTTTTCAAGAGGACAGTTTTTTAAGACATTCGTGACTCTTTTATTTTGTAAATCGCGCTCAAAACTCAACCAATCGAATGGTGTACCCATGATCGCTACGATAAAATATTTATAAACACCCTTTGTACAAGTGGAAGTGATACACGGTTGAAAGTTTCGAGAAATGCCACCTAATGACCACTTTCTTATCAATTTCCTATGCAATTTTTATCTACCAATTTATGAATTTCCGGAAAACGACGCATAGCACTTCGATCATATCATACACCAAGCACGCAGCTCCAACATTCTCATCAATCGAGCATCGAATAACCCAGTTACGGTAACCAATTTTGCAACGAACGTCTCTGGGGGAATGCGGCCTCAAGTGAGACATTAACAGCCTCATAAAATTCTTAAGGAGAGCCGTTGTTTATGTTAGCAACGGGGCAAGTAGCTTACAGTAAGCAGTAATTGTTTTGTACTGTAAAATTATAAAGACTCGAAGACAATCAACTCCAGGTGCTGTATCTTGTGCTAAGTGTTCTTTGTCACTCAATAAATGCGTGCTTTTCTGTCGAGCCAAGAAAGGAAATATTAAATATAGCCTGTAGTGAGAGACGCTGTACCTATAACACCGCAATTGTGAACAAATCCAGTAATTTAATTACCGTGTTTGGCAACGATGCATGTCTTGTATGTGCCAGACCAATTTTCACAACTTTTGATAACAACTTTAATCATTTTTCTTACGACTATTGCGGGGCTTTATGCAACATATGAGTTGTCTTCGTCAATTGCGACAAACAGGAGCCAGCCAGAAAATGCTATCTCTCTTTAATAGTTTTGGCGATATGGCTGCGGCAACAATATTCATAGCTCTTTCGAAAAAATAGCTCTTCTAATTTCTTCATTAATGTAATAGAATATCTTTATAATTACAAACAGATTGGTCAGATTCACTGATTCAAATAAATTCCAAAAATTTCGTGAATTCTCAACAGTTTGCACCAGGTACATCCCCGATAAACGTCTCGAAGGAAATCAGTAGAATAAAAATATGGAGATTCTGCTGCAGGATAGAACAGCGATAGCGAAAAAAGTGTGGAAAGAAGGGGGAGGGTGGTAGAGGATGATCGTGTGGAAGATGGAACGAAAGACGAACCGCAGAGACGTGGCGTGACGTCTTTATGCGGGCACGTTTGCATATATGCATGCGAGTCGCGACAATGCGAGGCTTGTAAAGCGGTTAAGAGGATTTGTCACCTTGTGTCACTGGATAAACTCCTTTTCGTTCCCCTCGCGAAACTCCGCTGCCACGGTTGACACCTTCGAGGACGCGATTCGCGAGTCTCTCCTTGCGCATCTTTCTATTCCTCCCACCGACTAGACTGCGTCGCCGACGGGTAGCCCCGAACACCGTTCGTCCGACGCGACGCGACGGATCAGCAAACTGAAACCCCCTCCGTTCGCGATTTCCTTTGTTCAGGACGCATCAAACGTGAAATATGCGAGTTAGCCCGGGGAATTCCGGTAATTTGCGAGCAGGAATCGCGGAAACTCGAGTTCGTCTTTAATCCCTCGGAATACTAGATTTGTCGAACGTTTCACGAACCACCCTCCAAGGGAAACTTTGTCTTACGAAACGCATGTGATACCAGCTAGAACTTTGCTGAACTTCTTCTCGTTGCCGTCCGCCAATCCTCTCTCTTTCCTTTCTCCCGCTATCCCCAATCCCCTATCCCCTACATCCCTGTGCTGAGGCTATAGGATTCCGTTCCGTCACGGTATTAATCGCTACTTATTTCAAGGTTTAATGGTCCTCGTAAAGAAAACCGGTAAAGGAGGACCAGTTTCCAACGGCAAATATATATCCACTCGAATTTGTAGCGCCATTCCATTGGAACACGGGCAAGGTGTATTTAAACGGGCTGGTCTCTTTAAATGAACGGTTCCCGAGGTCGTTTGGGAATGTTAGGGGGTTGTTTGGAAGGAAGAACGTTACGGCGACGTTAATATTGTTTTTCCATGGACGACGAGAAAATTGTGTCGCGTGCAGCGGAACGTCGATTAGGGGGAAATTTATAGTCGTTACAATCGACAACGGAAAGGAGCAAATAGAAACCACCGCGCCGCGAGTATGTTACCAAGATTGTTCATTTACAGTAAATTCGTGTTTGTAGCCTCGAGTGAATGTTGTTTTACGGATTAACCTGGTTTTTAATGTAATTTCGTTTGCCGCAGAGGAAATGAAATTTTGTTTTGCGACTGCTCCTATTGAATTACTTTGAACGTACACTCTGTTCGTGCAGAGACATCTGTGTTTTCCGATTAATTTCGTATGATCGTGCAAACGAATTTAATATGTCCCGAAAGGAGTGAATCGAGCATGCAAACAAATATGAAATATTAATTTCGGTACTCACTGTCGTTGGAACATTTTCGTCCAAACGAGTACCTTTAGATTTAACCGGCCGTATCATAAAGATACAAGCTTCAAAATGAGTCCAGATAATTGAAAACTTAGTGTCGAAACACTTTTTCGGACTATCCAAGTATTAAACAACTTTTCGATTAAATATTGCCCGGATGCTTCTTTCTTTCGCGTAGCAGTGTACTTGGCAACCTGGAAAACATTCAATTGCAACGACCGGTGAAATCAGAGCTTGCTTATATGCAGGTACGGCAGGTAACCACGTACGACCTAACGAACAGTTCAACCCCAATAATGTTCCCGGCCATACATTTCCACGGACACGCCAGGATTTCCCAATTAACGCGTCCGTTTGTTAACGCATCGATCTGCCGTGGAGACTAGATCCCCTAGATTGCCAGTTAATCGCTATTGTGAGGAAGTCGAGCGTGCTACGTCCCACGAATTTCGGAAAGTCTGATCATCCATCGATGCCGCGCGTACCGAACGGCAACATGTCCCTGCTGCTCACCCCCATTTCCCTGTGTTCCCTCCCATAGCCCATTATCCGTGGAACCACCCCCTAGAACCACCCATAGCGTCGTGAAGCGGCGCGGGGGCGCGCTCGAATGACAGCGTCGCTTTCACTTTCTGTCATGGCGACGTGTTCAGATACAGATCGCGGTCTGTTGACATCCATTGATCATGACATGAATAATGAATGGATACACCGGCTGAATAATGCATGCATCAACGTCGAACAACATCCACTCGATGGATGTATAACTAGTTGGGTGTACCATCGGTGAACGTTGATGAACACGGGTCGCTCGACGCTGAACGATATCGCGATCGTGTTACAAGTTTGCCACGTAACTCTTCTAGCCAAGCGTTTCTCGCTCGCTGCCACGTCCTTTTTGGCCCATCGGTTTACACGGAATCAAATTAACTCTGCGATGCTCTTTGCGGGAACGAGGTCTCGTTGCTCCGACGCAACCGGCCAGCTTCGCGGACCGGTCATTAAAGATTATCGATACGACGAGAGTTTCGCTTGATTGGTGCTTAGAGTTTCCACGAAATTTTACTGGTAACCCTTTAGGCGATCGAACGCCGACTCCAAAGGAGCAATTGACATTACTGTAGCGACTGAAACAATTTTTACATTATCGAGTTTCTCTGCATTTCACGAGTTCTTTTAAAACTTCGATATGCGTCAATCCTTCTTGTTTGTAAATAGCTTCGAGTGAGACTACTGTATGTAGAATTGTACAGTTGAATATCGCCGCCTGAACATGAAATTTTGACATTTTGGGTTATCTACTTCGTATTAAAGAAGAAATCAAGTAGAATTTAATGTAAAAACTGGATAACCTATCAAAGTAATCTACGACATCTAGTGAGCAGTGTTCAAAGTAGATAAAAAATAAATAGAGATTTCTATTTATCGTATAAATGGGCAACTCGAATTTAAAAAAATTTTTTTTAATCCGAAATTATAGTTTTTCATGTTTTATTCCACTTAAAATAAAGAAACATAAGCAGATATTGGCATTATGTTTAAAATAACGGTCTCCCTACCATAATCTTGACACCTTAAAATACTATTTCATCAATTTCTCTACAATAAGGAATTGTAAGTTGCCTAGTTCTTACATTCAGGCATCCGGTAAGTAGGACCAAAACTTCTGACTAAAGCTTGGTTAATATTTCTTTTTCTTTTTAACGAAATCGTGAAATGCATTATAGAATACTTCGAAGTCGTCATTAAATATCCGACAACTGGTACCCCCACCATATAAAGAATTTTCTTTTTGATTAACATTGGCCTTTGGATCGTGTCTCGTCCATTAGTCGCATACATATTTCGTATAAAAAGTTACATATGAATCTTTACTTAATTATCTTATGTTACTCTTATGTATAAGAATATAAAAATATGATTATATGCTGTCTTTTATCAATCTAGAAACTTTTTCGCTCTTATTCTCTAGTACTTGTTACATTTTTAAAAGGTTTCATTACTCTAAATAGGCTAAAGAAGCTCACAGTTTAATATAGCATTCAGTACATAAGTCATTGATAATTTTAAGTATATTAGACTTTGACTCTCTTAAAAAAGTGTAAACCCTATAAAGAATATTTCAATTTGTATCGATGCCACCTGGCAGCGACAGCAATAACTATTGTATATACTAAAATTAATAATATAAATTGCATGCATTGTGGCGCGTATTTGAGACATACTCTATAACCTACATTCGTTCTAGAATATTCAGGAATAACGGGTTAAAATTTGAGGATGATCAGTTCTGTAGTTGTTGAGTTTTGCAACATAAATATCGGCACTCTATTTATATAATAGTAACTAGTAAGTTGCTCTGTTTTTACTAAACAATTTTCTTCTTTATTTTAGATTTTATAAAATGATCTATGACAATGAAAGTATGCAGAAAGTAATGTAATATATTCTCATTTCTGTGACTGGTAATTCGTTATTAATTTTTTGTGTCTGCGTCCAATTCTAAACTGTTTACAATTCCATTAAGTGGAAATAGTGGAACTAGGTTAAGCAAGTATTGGGTTGAAACAAAAGCTCGTAGCGTTTTTAAATCAAAATTCGAAAATAAACTTAAGATATTTATTCATAGATTTATGCAATAACATATTTATATTATGTTATTGAATAAACCTGTGGATATCTTAATTTTATCTTCGAATTTTAATTTAAAAACTCCTTAATCTTTCGTCCTAACCTAATATTTTGCTGTTATGTACGTTTGGGATCGTTCAACGTGCAAATGGGACAGACCTTAAAAGATTTAATTATTTGTCGTAAATAGGGTAAAGCGGTCTTTGAAGCAAAACGTCTCGGTATTGTGGAGTTTCTGTATCGGCTTCATTTGTTGAACAGTAAACATTATCTTCTTGTTCAGTTCGTGGAGGTTGTGATAAGAGGATGGGCAGAGACGGGTCGACAAGGTGCCGTAGTTTCGCTAGGTAGTTATAGCCATTTGCGGTCCATCGAAGTCATAATTAGTTTTCCTCGTACAGCCTTGGTCGACCGAACCTGATAGACAGTTTTCGGGAAAATCGGCCAACCGTTGGAAATACCATTTGGTCGAGAAGGGGCGCTACTTGCGTGAAACGTTGTTACCCTTAGAATTTTTATATATTCACCGCAAAACATTCTTTTTTAGAAACTAAATTAACGTTTTAATGGCATTATACGACCTTCTTCTATTCAACTTATGGAATACTTTTATCAGTGTATTTTATTATAATTCACTAAGTTGTTTCAAAATCTATACGTCATTAATAGATCGTGTGGTTTTGTCGGCAAATTCTCATTTCAAAACATGGAATTAATACGTTCGCAATTAAACAATTAAAAAAAATAAAAAAATTAAATATTCTTACAAAAAGTAAAATAAATTAGAAGAGACTGAACAACTTCTCCGCTATTACTAAATATGTGTATTAATGTTCTGTTCAATTGTTGTTTCCATTTTCATTTTGATCTTGCAATTTAAAAGTGTTCTTCGAATAATAGATTTATTGACCCAATCGTGTCTGAAAATCCAAATTATTCTTGCGTTCAATTCTTCTTATTATTTATTGAAACCGACGTTCCCGCTAACCTAAAAAACTAGCGAAGTAACCAACTTCGTGCGAAGTTTGTTCATTGTTTTACATATTTATTTAGAAATTGGACCTAAAATATTTAATTAATGTTTCGTTTATATTTTTTTTAACAATACGGAAGCTAATTGGCCGAAACGAGTAAACTTGTTTTTCCAAACATAGAACTTTTTCAACTTTTCATAGTCTTTCAAAGTAAGCAATGCAAGTTAAAGATTCAAAGCTATAATGTATTGGGTTGGCAAATAAGTTCGTTCGGTTTTTTATATTGGAATAAATCACAAAAACCGAACGAACTTAGTTGCCAACCCAATATAACGGTAAGATGTCGTATCAACCTGATGCATTCCAGACCGTATGTTAATCCTAATGTATGAAGCTTTCAAATAGAAAAAAAATCACTTGTTTTCACTGTGGTTATACGGGAAGCCTCCCCTAATTCGTTAAGAGTACACGCTCTTCGGCGCGGCGCGACCACGAAGCTATTTTGTAGTGTACGTACTACAAAGTTGAATAAGGTCTCTATCGAACGTCGGGCGGTGAATGGAACTCCAAAGTGATAAACGTTTCGTTTTGTTGCAGGATCGGTGAACGAGGCCGGCGTGTTCACCCTTCGAGGCAGACAGGAGGGTGGCCGACGTGCTAGAAGAACCACGACAAGCACCACGAGCACAACACCGTCCAGCTCGACGTTGATTTCTCTGTCCGACGACGTGGCGCAGCCCGCGGCCCTTTTAGCCCCCGAAGAGGACTTATGGTCTACCAGCTCCTCCGCTACAACCAATGTTCCAGTCTCCTTAGATACAGCTGCCACGCCGTCAAAGCCACCCTTGGAGCTCGAGGTGAAACCTCACAGCAAGGTCGTACTACCGTGCGAGCTAGAAGGAAATTACTCGAGGCTGCTGCTGCCCGAGGCTAGGTAATTTAGGGTTCTTTATTGACAAATAGAACGTACATGAACGGATCTGAGACGATTCATTACAACTTTGCTTCTTCCGTCTAGAATGTCTAGATCTACAGACGTTCGTTTACCGCGCGCGCGCGCAGAGTACACACTTCGCTCTTCCATTTTCGTTAATGGCCACAGTGTAAGGTCCCATTCAAGGAGACCGTATACAGTCTCTGATGTTTGATTCGTGTTTTGTTGATCAAAGCGTCTAGCCCGGATAGTGAAAAATTCCACCGAACTAAATTGATTTTTGGTCATACCATTCGAAACGGTCACCAAACAAAACTCTGTATGGCATTTCAAGTCACCACGAGGATGAACACGGTTTCAATGAAAACTGCGACAAAAATTCACGAACTTTCTATCGAATAGCATACAGGACTGTGAATGTTTTACAAATTGGCTGCCAAACCGATTTTTAAAAAATTCCAAACGGGTAAAATTGCCGATTTTATATCAATGTAAGTTACGAGATGAGACCATGTTTATATTATTATTGTAGTTATTATTATCGCCTTATTATGGATATTAATGTTTGTATAAATGCAAACATGTTTGAAGAGACTGTAAATCTGAAAAAATCTGAAAAATGCATACATTTCATAGGAGTTTTAGACAGTCAGTTTTATAAAAATTCAGTAGTGAGACATTATCATGTTTCGAAGGTACATTTAGATAGTTTTATCTAAGTGGGCCATCGATTTCTCAATATTTCACTGAAGACGCGTGGTTACGTTAGAATACCCATCGAATAAAATATTGTAACTGAGAAGTATAACATTGTCCAACGGGTTAACCGGTAAATTTGACGTTTCTGTGGCGATAGGTAGCGTTCTCTGCAAATTAGTGTACTAATTGGAGGGTATTATGTTGCTAGGAGCTATAAAATAGGGCCGGCAACATGGCTGCACGAAGGAAGTCCGGTGGATATGATAACAATCAATACGAGAACGGAGATGAGTGGAACTGGACACAGATATATTGGTGATTCAATCACGGCGGCGTTGCATATAGACAACGTCAGATTAGAAGACGACGGTATATGGGGTTGTACATTAGAGGACGACCAAGGGAAGATTCTCGCTGGCAGACCCGTGAAGCTCGTTGTTCTTGGTAAGTGAATGTTTCATTATTACTACGCCTTATCGATGTCCTTCATTAGCGTACAGTATCGCTTACAAGTCATCAGACATTCGTCTAAGAAATATTCCACGAAATTGATACCCGCACCGACGACACCAAAGACTTAACCCTTTGCACTCGGAGTGATTTTAACTCGAAAATTAAACATTTATTCCGATCTAGAATAATTCCATTCTTTATGATTTTTTTCGTTTTATGGATATGATATTGAAATAATACCTCAAACATTACTTAAATGTTTAGTAATTGATTAGATAGCAACATATTTAAATAATACCATTTCGAATACTGGCACAGCAATTTTTAGTGGTGATTCCGAGTCACCACTCGAGTGCTAAGGGTTAATAAGATTATAAAATAACAAACTAAAAGCACAGGCTGAAATAAACATATAAATGACACGTTAGCAGTGTCTAGATCTGTTCAAATTTGAACAAGCTTTCTTGTGTATTGTAACAAAAACTTAAGGCTACAATTAGAAATTAAGAATGCAATAGGAAATTGTGCACATGTCTCTAAAGGAAGTGTGCGGAGCGTGGTTTGTCCTCAGTGGTGGGGATAAAATTTTGACCGTTACGGTAGAGATCTTTTCGACAGTTACGGAGAGAATACTGTGTTTTCCGTTACTAGGCAACTACCCACATCGCGTGTTGACGAAATGCAACTAACGACGTTCTACTGTGTTCTAAGTGTTCGCATTCGGTCCAGACTGCGAACGCTTAATTGTGCACTACTGTACCGGAATATTATCAAGTGTATCGAACGGGTAGAAAGAGCGAGAGAGATAGTTATATGAGCATATCTATTAGTGTCTGTGCCTTAGTAACCTGTGAAACAACATATGAGTAACACGTGTCACCAAATTAAATATCAATGTTAAAATTTCCATAAAGCAAGTGAGTCAATCTTTCAATGTTTTTTCCAACATCAAAACTGTTTTTATTTCAATTGGTATATTTCCAGACGCAGTTTTTCCGCTTTTCTTGATGATGATCCAAATTAGGATCGAAACGTAGAAAGTGTAAAATTAATTTGTAAAATTGCTTTAGTTGTTTAATTGATCGAACCGTCGCGCCGAGATTATAATTCTTGTCTGTTTTTAAATATCTATTAGTGCTCGGTCCGCAGCGACGTAACGCGCAAATTTAAGGAGACACCGCGTGTAATTAAATATCGCGTTACATAGGTGGCAGGCAGATGAACCGCGCGAGGGAACACGGATGATAAATAAAAGAGGTCGGCCGTTGAAAAGAGCAGCCGGCCACGGACGGCCGGGGACGTCTAGCACTCGAATGAAAATAAAAGACGGGCTCTGTCCTACGCGGGGATGCGGGATATTAAAAACAAAAGTGGTCCACGGTAGGGAGCGTCGCGACGCCGCGCCGCGTCTCGTCGTGGCGTGGGCACACGGTGCGGCATGGCACTGGTTCATTTGGAATGTGATTCGAGCGAGGCGGCAAAGAGGGTTGAAGTGCGTCACGCGGCCGTCCCTGATTGTTTCGCTACGCAACGCCATTGTTCCGGCGTGTATGTACGTTTCGCCGCGGAGGCAACCGCGGCCAGAAAACTACGGTGGCGGCTGACGCATCCGTCAACGGAAACCAGGACGAACGAACGAAAAACAACAAAATGAAAAACCGAGAAAGAAGAAAATGGAGAAACAGGAAACACAATATTTACGCCAGATGCATATTCATGCGGCGCGATGCTGACGTCCCGTACCAAGTGACGCGGATAAATATGCATAAAACCCTTGCATTACGCGGAATTCAGGGTAACGGCGACCGTTCATGACGCTCAGACCAATTTCCTGTACCGTTCGTGAAGGTGCCGTTGAATATCAATCGAAGAGTATCGTGTTACGAGTTTGTTCTTGGGGACATTGTTCGACGTGATCTTGACAGATACCAACGGAATGATACAAATGATACAAACTATCTGACATATTATAACAGCTTTTCCTATTTGAATGGATTTATAGTCATTTCCTACAATTGTCTCCCACCATTTTACAAGATGGTGGAGGCATTTTCGAAAAACTGTGTGGTGTTTCCTTCAAATAAGGTTTGAAAGTCCCTGGAGATCGGATATGAATTTGTCCAATCATTCAATATGTTAAACTACAATTAATGTTATCGGCGCACTGGTTCGATCAATTGGAAAAATAAGCAAGTATATTAATTCAACGTTTCGGTCTCAATTTAGACCATTTTCAAGAATAGAAAACTTCCGTATTCAATTCAATATGTTATTAAGTTTCACGTGTGATTCGGTACTAAAAAACGTCCTATGACAAAAATAATGAAACGTAAAAACGTTTGAATCTTTACAGCTGTAGCCACTTTTGTGCTCAGAAATCGGTATTTCGCGCGACACAAAGGAATAGTCGAGAGAAGCGAAAGGGGTGGAAACGTCGTTCTGCGTCTGATGGGGATAGATTTGCTTAGCGCCCTCGGGGTTTCCAGCGGGCTCCCCGCGCGAGCAAGAAGAACTAAAGAATAATGTGCGTTTTATACGGCAGCTCGGCCAAATTTCCCGTAATTTACTCGACAAATGGACAGAAAGCGTCGGAGATATCGGGGAAGATTCACGCGATTCGGATCTCGTAATCGAAAAGCGGATCGGTAGCCGTGATGCCTCGCAAAATTCGATTAATCTCACTCGATAACACACACACACACACACATAAACACAAACCTATGGGCGCGCGCGTATCTCTTGTTTTCACATTCCTAACGACGATTAAGTGGCTGAATTGCGAAGGAAACTTCGTTTCTTTGCTTGGAATCGTTCCTTACTCCTGGTTTTCTCCGCTTCGCCTGGTTCTCGTTCTCTCTTTTTTCTCTGACAATGAGCCGCGTGTTACGTGCATCTGCTCGCTCGCTCGCTCGCTTGCCGGGTACTCGATCCTCTTCACCCATCTCCGAGATTCAATTTACCGGCTTGTTCTCTCCGACCAGGCCAGTTAGGAGATGGGTTTACGCGTGCGACGATTCTCGTGTTGCGGGGAACGTCTGAGCGTGACAACGAGCAGACTATTGACGCTTAACAGTACTTGTTCGAATCGTAATCTTTCGATCCTTTTGACTCCCCCTTTAACTTCTCCCACGTACCCATCTGCTTTTCTTCTCGGATCCTCCCGTTTCTCGACTCTGCTGACCCCTCATACCTACGTCTTATCGAGCTATTCCCTTCTTCTTCCCTTCCTTGGTCGAGCGGTTCATAAGGCTGACGAGACTCGTATAACGGTACAGAGAGAAATCTTGTTGTCCGACGCGAATAGAGGGCATTCCACTGTCTGACCAATATCGGGGGCTTTCTCCTTTATCAGGCCAGACTGCTACGATACCATTGCTCGGCCCGCCGGTGAAACTCCATCGTCGAAACCACGCGAACGAAATTCGTGGCATTCCGTTTTCCTTCTCTTCCTCTTATCCACCGATACCATCCGGCCCCAACCATCCATCCACCGTTGCTCCACCCACCCGCGCAATATTGTCTCTCGATAGCGTTCGATTTTCCTCGGGTTTGCATGATAATGGCCTGATTCATGTAGACATTCACGGAATCGATCTTTATAAGTTTCGGGACTTTCTCCATCCCCCTTATCCCCGATTCCATACCGTCTCTCATGCGTCTCCTCCGCCACTCGTCTAGAGACGAGAGGCTTCTCCTTTTGTGGAAATCCGCGGGCGGAGAATTGCCGGAAATAAAACGTCGATCCTACGGATGACGGTTATTGGGTTGCGTTTGAGATGTTGTTCGAGTTTTTTTTTTTCGATTGTTGCCAGACTGCTCGCGGCTTTTTTTGTTTGAATTTCGCGTTATTGCATGGAAATACATTTCCGCGAATGGTTTCGCAGTTCCTTTGACGGTGTATTACGGGTTTTGCGGTGGATTCCGTTGGATATGACTTCAGACACAGTCGCCGTGGAAATTCGATGCGCAATTCGGCCGTGGAGTCAATAAACGATTCTGCGTTTAAATGTGACTGTTCAATTTATTGATGCACCGAGAGCCTGCATACATTTTGTATGGAAATTTGGCAAAAACTGGAAACAAGTAATTCGTGTTTAGTAGAATTCTCACTTTATGTTTTAACTATTGAATTATCAACGGACACTGAGCGTGTGTATTTTTCGCATTGGAGTTTCTCTTTTCGCCAATATGCACAGCGTACGACCGAGCTCGCGTGCAGCCAATAAAGTTGATAATTGCCAGAACCTCTATTCCGACAGGAGGAACAGAGTCAACGCTATCCACGTTTCCTAAAGATTTTTTCTCTTTATGTTCTTGCAACGTTTAGACATTTGTACTACCCCCGCATTCCTTCCCCTCGTCTACCAAAATTAACCCTTTGCACTCCGAATTGCTTTTCAATTTTTTTTGCCGACTACTCCCTACTCCTTTAAATGTTTCATCCGAAAAGATTGTATTGTATTTAAGTTTGTGTGAATTCACATAAATTAAATAGAAATTATTTCATTCTTTTTAGTGCGTTTTTTCGAAGTCGGTTTAATTTTTTTTTAAAAAAGTTTTTTTTTATTGCTGCCACCAATATCATCTGTGTGTCAGGTTACGTCCTTTCTGAATGACCTGGTATATTCGCAGCCATTAGCACAATGTGATTGTCGATTTTTTGTATTATAACACGGATATGTGGCGTATTTCAATAACCGGGAGTCGGTCTGAATGCTGACCACCCCCTCTGGTGGTAATGTCGTAGTAACGTATCCCGCGGGGTGCTGTGGGAGGAGGTGGGATAAAAAAAGACGCAATGTCTGTACTGATCTTAAGTCTGTGCGTTGGGTGTCCTATTTTCTCCCTCTGACTGTAATACAGAAAGAAACCGACAATTGGGAGGTATCGCCCCTGAAAGGTTAAATTCTTATTCCGGTCGGGTTCAGGGTATCCTATCACAGTGCCCACTGGCGTAGATTCCATCCCTGCGAAATCGTCGGGAAACATCGTAAAAATCTCGACGAGCTGAAAGACCGATGGACTTGGAACAGGCAAAGATTTACTTACTGGCGACATAACAATGAGTATTTCTCAGGGTTCCGCCTACCGGCGAAGTGGATTACACTACTGCCGGTCCGTTATAAATACAGCGTGTAAACGTGCCGGTGACACTGGCTGGCGTTCCGGTAGTCCCGCGGTTTCCGCTTCTGACTAGTGACAACGGTAGAAACAATAAACGGGCACGGCCCTTTCCGTGGCAAACTTTCCCTTTTGTCCTGCGCCGTATGAGATACCGACCGCGCCGCGTACAAAAAGAAGTTCTTGCTCGTTGTGTTTGCGACTAAACAATACTTTTATCTTTCGGGATAGGTCTGAGGATGCTACGCGGCGTGGCAAGGCTAGACTTGCCGTGGCGTCGCGTCGGTGTGGGTGGGAAACCTCCAACCGCCTAATTAAATTCGCCTCGGAGAAGGGAAGACTAAATGGTTGCTCGCGCCGCTACGCGACGCAATAAACTTGTAAACGGCGAAACGATGAACACATCCACAGCGGCTACGAATTGTTAAGTTCATTAATGAGCTACGCCGACGTGTATCTTTAATTAATTCGGTCCAGGAGACCGAGAATTGTTGGCCAGCTACGGACCAAGTGTATCTCGCAGTTTTTCGTTCTACTAGTTTTTCTTGCTCGGAGAACTGTTAACTAACTGCGCTAATTATAATCTGTTACCGAGGAGGCGGTCGGGGGAACCGCGTATTTCATAATTCCGCGGAATATGGATTTAGGATTAAATTCTGCGATTGTGTTTTACGACGAACCGCTCTCTCCTGTGACTATTCTCTGCTCGCGGTATTCCAATTTTGATTATAGTAACAACGGGTTTAAGCCGGTATTCCCATTTCGCGGATTATCTTAACGGCGTGCTTGGAGAATTCTTCCCCGTTCTACTAAGTATCTCTTTGCGAGATGTTTCGTAGATTTATTTATTATACATTAATATTTATTTAATGCTTTAAACCAAGTATGGTTTATGTAGCATATACAAATGCGTGAACGTGTTAACATATTCCATCCTCTTAACGTAACTTAACTTGAAATTAATTTATACAGCTTCTACTTGGCTACATTTACTTAATGAGATTACATTTTAATTGCACATCGCTTAATAAAATCGAAGATAACTCGGAAAACAACGGAAAAGAACTCGTAGGAGTGTGTCGCGTTCATCTTCATATTTTGGACATCTATGTAAATAGCTATCGAAAATGCTTATGCTGAAATCAACTAAAGTAACAATCGAGAGAAGCAATTATTAATAATATTGTACATATTGAATGCTTGAATCGTGGGAGACGAAAAAAATTGCATTTTAAGAAAAAGATATCCATGTTCTAGGTTGGTAAACCATCGTTATCTCGGTTTATCTAACTAGAAATCATATATTAATATACAGTCAGTCTCATAATTGATGGCACACACTTTAAATCAGAATAACATTTTTATTAATGGATTAAACGACTTCAGCTTTTTTTTCCAAGCTAGATGGATTAAATTATGCTGAATTACATAAACTTCGTGCCTGATGTGCTGATTTATCAATTGAGAGAATTTTTCAATTGACAGATAAATGTCTCATGTTCTTCATTTCGTGCTTCGAAATTTAGATACATCCTTCGATTCTCGCAAACTTGGTAGTAGACAATTACTACTGTAATGCGGGTAATTTTAAGATTTCTCAGGAAGATATATATTAGCAGACATGTTCTATGGGAGGTTTGAATATACACTGTGGTTAACCTTAATATATCGTCTTGTTCGCGGCGTCTTCGGCATACCTGCTCTGGGGATCGTACACGCACTTAGACAATCGTCGTTCCGGACCAGTGGGACATGGGCATTAATGCAGGTGGTGTAAATTAGCGCATCAAAGCACAGTACTATACTACCACGTCGCCCAGTGATTATTGATGCGAGCCAACCATTGGCCACTAACTACCCATTGATTAGCTGAAGGTTTCCGCGTAATTAATGGAACATTCTCCAGCACCGATGCTCTCGATCGATCGATCGCAATCGTCGTCTTTCCACACTTTCATAATTTCCAATAAACACTTGTTCAAATTTAATAGGCGTATGTCTGTTCCAATCATCTCTTTTCAATTTGTTTAAATTTTAGGAACACTGCCGGAAATATTTCATCACTTACTGTCTCTTTTATTCGTTCCTCTCCGACGAATAACTGTTAGATCTAGAACCATACAATTTCATATTTCTTATCAAATTCAGTACTTAGTACTTTTAATTGCGTTTTCGCCCTCGAAACCAAGAAAGTTTCGTCTGACACTATTTTAACTCGAAAATTAAACATTTCTTCCGACCTAGGATAATTCCATTCTATATTAATTTTTTTCTTTGTATGAATATGAAATCCATATAATACCTCATAAAATACGTTTCGTAATTGATTAGGTGACTCCGAGTCATCACTCGAGTGCTATTCAGGTGGCCTTATTTTAAATGCTTCACCCTGTACATTTCTCTTATCTCGGGGACCTTGTATTTAGTAATTTCATATTTTATCAAAGTACAGTATATAAGATTAGGAATGTTGTATGTTAGATTATTTATAAAAGTAAAGTATATACAAAATAGGTTTACTTATATTTTTTTCATAAAATATAGAGAAATTCATTAGCTTCACGGTTATTCATTGACGTAATTGCCTTGTATGACCTTGGAATAATTTAAATATAAAGGGTGGGCCATATCTAACGTTTGGAATTTGAATCGGCTATAAAAAAGAAACTAATGAATATTTTTTCAAAGTTATGAGTTTATTAGAAAGATTGAACCTTTCCATTTAGGAATGGAAGACGGCATCATTCAAATGACTGCCACGGCTAACCTTACAATACCCCATTCGATCAGTCCAATTTTTCAGTGCATTTTCGATTGTTTGGGCCTCTCATTTCCACCTCGGAGGATACGTCAATAAGCAAAATTGTCTTTATCTGGAGCTCAGAAAATTCACACGTCATCGTGGAGAAACCAATGCATCCACAACGAGTGACTGTCTGGTGCGGATTTTTTGGTCTGGCGACATTATTGGGCCATTTTTCTTCGAAAATGAGCAAGGAAACGCCGTTACAGTGAATGGCGATCGCTACCGCGCCATGCTAAGCGATTTTTTGTTTCCCAAAATTGAAGAGGATGACATAGACGACATTTGGTTTCAACAGGACGGCGCAACGTGCCACACAGCCAACGTAACAATCGATCTTTTGCGCATTGTTTTCGAAAATCGCATAATCAGCCGAAATGCTGATGTCAATCGGCCACCTCGTAGCTGCGATTTGACTCCGTTGGACTTTTTTTTTGTCGGGAGCCGTTAAGAACAAGTGTTACGCTAACCATCCAGCGACGATTGACGACTTGAAACACGAAATCGAAGTTGCCATTGACGAAATAGAGGCCCAAACAATCGAAAATGTACTGAAAAATTGGACTGATCGAATGGGGTATTGTAAGGCTAGCCGTGGCAGTCATTTACAATGATGTTGTCTTCCATTCCTAAATGGAAAGGTTCAATCTTTCTAATAAACTCGTAACTTTGAAAAAATATTCATTAGTTTCTTTTTTTTATAGCCGATTCAAATTCCAAATCTTAAATGGCCCGACCCTTTAAAAAATTGCCGCTGAAATATACTATTCGTTATTCTTTCTTTGAAATGCTGTTTACGAGAAAGATACTGGTCCGATTCACCGCAACCGGTCTGTACAGCTATTGTTCGGCGCTGGGTGCGTCAGGTGTTAAATGCCTTCGTTGCGATATCGAAAATTACAAGGGGGCCGTATTACCGGCAGCAAGTAGTGAACAGCCGGAAAAATAGTCTCATGGTTGGGGGCTACGTTTCTAGGCTCTGGTCAAGCCTCGAAACGGTGTAATTTCATTCTACCCAGCAGACGGCGACCACAAGTGTCATTGGACAAGCGTGCGTGCAGGCAAACGAAGCGTAGGTGTTCAGACGGGTACATTTCCAGCGGTTGCATTCTACGTTCGGGTGTCCGGTGTCGCAGAGGGACGTGTGCTTCAACAAATTCGTAACGCGATCAATGAAGCGTGTCCGTACGGTTTTCGTTATTAGCGAATGGATTCTGTTTGCGCAGCTTATAACCCGGGGACTAGGCGAGAGGAAAAAACAGCTATTTGCCGATCGAGTTTGATCTCGAATGACATTACAGACGAAGTATTACGCGTTCCGCTTAGCCAGCGACCCTCTGTCACACCGGTAACTTGATTTCACAGGTGATTTCCAGAGGCAGCGTTCACAGCAACGTTTCGGGTTTTCGAGCGTCCCTTTAAAACGGTGACTAGAGCCGCGACGCGCGTCGCGGCACACGGTAATCATTTTCCGTTTAATTTCGCTGCATCAATAAGCCACCCCCCCCCCTCCCGACATTGAATTTAACCCGGTGTCTCGTTTATCAAGCACACGATTACGCTTGCTCGCCGGACCCCGTGTGTCAAGCGGATGCTACTGGAAACGATTATTGACAGTGCGACAGCTATTTGTAGCATCAGCACATATTATATTCTATGAGAATGTGCGCGAGCGAGCCAGATGAACCGTGAGTTCGCCTATCCTGCTTAATCCACAATGGAAGGCTTTTATATCTGCCCGTGGGTACGGCTAAGTCCTTGCTTGTTACACCAAATTGATATCGTCTATTTTATTAACGATATTACGATCGCGGTAGTCGTTTCAGCACAGAACTTTGTTGCTTCTTCCAATTTACGGTCTCCCATGTTGTGGCTGATAGTTATACTTGTGTTACGAGCCGAGGATTAGGCAGCTATCCGTAAATCGAGGATTGTTTGTTTGCTAGATTTATTGTGATTATTTATTGATTGCGTTATAAAGATGTAATCAAATAAAAAAAGCATTTCATTGGTTTCATAAATGTTCTCGGCATAATTGTAAACGGTTGTGTACCGTTGGTTAAATTAATATTTACATCATATTCGTCGGATATCATCGTTTTAATTTTTAATGCAAAATATATATCATGCAAGACACAGTCCGAGTTTTACTTATTGATCACTTTTCAGTTATTTCAGTAGTGTTATTGTTTCATTTCTATCCGGAATCATTTTCTAATTGTCCTACAGAAATGTTCACTTACAGAAATAATTCAAACTTATTTATATCGATCGTATTATTGTTAATAACAATTGTTGAATGATATCGGCGCTACGGTTTGATCGTTAAATACAAAAAAAAAAACAAAAATTAACTAAGCAATTTTGCTAATTTTCAAATAATCAACGTTTCGGTCACTGATTTGGACCATTTTCAAGATTGTATTGAATTGCGTCTGTAAGAAAATAAAATAATTTCTATGTATAATAGCATACAATTTTCAAATGGTAATAACTATTAAATGTTTAAATGTAAGGGAAATAAATATTTCCACAATATTTCACTCACTTGCTTAGGTGTGATTAAATATAATATTACGAGAGTCGCGAGACTCGTGAAACACGTGTGTTCACGACACTGATCGTTTCAACATCAGTTTTAAAATCGGTGACCGAAACGTTGATTATTTGAAAATTAAAAAACCGTAGCGCCGATATCATTCAACAATTGTTACAGAAATAATGTTTTAAAACATATTTACGTAATAGTTGGTAGTCTGACAATGAACTTCCCTGACTTCTGCTAACTAGACGATCACTGTTGCATTTGAGACATCAAGACACGAACAAGGTAAGAATAAAAGCAACAAGTGAAGATGAAAGAAAGGGAACAACACGAAGAAACCATTACGGAATATCGCCGATACAACGATGTAGCCTTGCCTACGTAACGACGCCATTATGCAACGATATTAATATACAAACGACAAGGAATCGGTATCGTTAAGAAGCACTCTCCGTCGAAACGCTTCTTTCAAGTGCAACGCTATCGATCCAGGTGGAAAGTAGCAAACGATAGGAAACGTATCTCGCCGTCTAGTCGATCATTAGCGCAAAGTTAATTACCGTGATTGAGGCGCGACTTTCGGTGCAGAAAGAGGCGGCTAGGCATTCGCCCCGGTATACCGGAGGTTCGTCAGAGAGAAGAAATTCCTCTTTTGAAAAGTCGTCTATCGCTACCTGTTACCGTCTCCGTCCGTACTCTTTCAAGTCGCCTCCTTTAGTCGTTTCGGAGACTCTCGCTGCTCGGTGTATAGTGGGCCAGAATTGCAGAAATTGGACAAAATTCATGTCTCTGTTAATTATACATTACAAACAGGGAACGGTTTTATTGTATGTACGTATGTATATGTATGTACAGAGTAGTCTTCTTGTGATATTTTTTCTTTCGACCAGTGACCAGGGGTCGGCAACCTGCGGCTCGCGAGCCACATGCGGCTCTTTGGATGTGAAGCTGCGGCTCTTTAGTTCCATAAGCAAATATTATTTATTTTATAAAAAAAAAAACATTTAAAAATCGTTCTGAACTGATTAACGAGGATTAGGCACCGATTCTATCTCTCAGCCACTTGTACTCGCTTTTCACCGCACCCCTCCCCCGTGACACGAGTCGTCACTGTCGTCAGTCCGTCGGAAGCTCTCGAATGACGCCGTCGTCGGATGTTTCTATGTAGGTTTTAATTCGCTTTCGACGCAAGACAATTTGGCGTCTTTACCAGTGCTTTGGCTGTGACGTATAGTTTGCTGTTTCAAGTAAAAGAGTTAGAAGCGAATTATCTTCTCAAAGTTATGTATGTGTACATATATACAATATACATATATATTATCTAATTTGTTGTGAGAAACACTACTTATATATGAATAAACAGATATTTTTTCTTATGAATAAATATATTAGGTTTTTTTTATCAAGAAACTTTATTTATGCGAGTACTATTTATTGTTGGCAAGAAAAAATGTTGTGGCTCTTTGAAAACTTTGAAATTTTGTTAATTGTAATTTTTGACTCTTTCGACTCAAAAGGTTGCCGACCCCTGAACCAGTGCATATACAAGAAGAAGGAATACAGTGACTCGCACTAATATTCAGACACTCTTAAAAAGACGATAACCTTTTTAATCTTAGACTATACTTTTGAGAAGTTAGGACAATTCGTTTACTATATTTTTTTCTAAAACTATGGGAATATTCCTTAGTTGACACCAGTGAAATTGTGCTGTGAACATTTTCCATGTCACAAGACACGAAGGAGGTATTTAGGTGACCTCCTATAGCTGGGTCACCCTGTAAATGTAATTTTTGACTCTTTCGACTCAAAAGGTTGCCGTCCCCTGAACCAGTGCATATACAAGAAGAAGGAATACAGTGACTCGCACTAATATTCAGACACTCTTAAAAAGACGATAACCTTTTTAATCTTAGACTATACTTTTGAGAAGTTAGGACAATTCGTTTACTATTTTTTCTAAAACTATGGGAATATTCCTTAGTTGACACCAGTGAAATTGTGCTGTGAACATTTTCCATGTCACAAGACACAAAGGAGGTATTTAGGTGACCTCCTACAGCTGGGTCACCCTGTAAATGTAATTTTTGCTGGAATTAGAACTGTTTTTCCTTATCCGATGACTTTTCCTGATTTATCTCGACGACCCTGTGTTTCGTAGAAACGGCACAGTGTGAAATGTCGATCTCCCGCCCCTATCTTGAGCAGGCACGTGAGAGAACGCGCGCGCGCGAGCATAGACACTTTCCGCGCTGTCGAACGCCACGAGAACTTGAGTGGCGAGTCAATAACCTCGAGCTTCCGGTCGACGGGTACACTTGAAGGGCTGTCATTCGAACCGACAACTCTCCTCGCTCGACAACGTTATCGTTGCCCCGTGCATTTAGCGACGGACAACGATACAGGTTGCCGAAGAAAGTGCATTTCTGGGAATGTCGATGAAACGAACGTTCGACTACCGCCGTCCTGGTCGGATGTTAACTATGCACGGGAATTTTTTGTCCTGGCCCGCGGGAAACGGAGCACGCTCGACTTTTATCCCTTATTGCGCTAGTTAGGCCAAAAAATGTTCGAACGGAATTCACCGTTGTAAATTGAACAGAAGAGTCAACGCGACGATACTAATGAGTGGATTGCGGACTTTTATGCAGATATACAGTTTGCATATTGCATCGGTTTTACATATTTTACGTAGACGACGAATAACTGAATATGTTGGTCTCCGTGTTACATATTCTCTTCTATCATCGGCTCTTGTTAGAACAATTGATGGATCATGAATCGTCATTCATAAGTCGTGAATCATGAAATTTCTATGTATCTATGTTTAAAGCTGATTTATTAAGCGTATACAGGGTGCCTCAGGAGGGGTTGGTTAAGTGAGCATAATTCTATTTGCAAAAATATGTAGAAAAGACTAATAATATTGTTTTGGTTTACATTTATTAAACAAATTTTTTATTGCCTGTACGAACGTTTGAATCTGGACAATTATCGAGACAAGAAAGTATGCTTACTTTCTCACCCGTTAGATAGTGTTACATAACTTTGTTGAGAAATACGAGCAATGGATTTCGAAAGTAGCAGGCTCAATTTTAAAATGAGACCAGAACTTATCATCCCCTGAAGAGAAAAATGTAATTTATTACACTCGACAGCGGATCTTTATGCGAAATAAAAATTTTCTACCTGAATTGCAACAAACTGGAATGAAATTGAAATTTATTTGCATTCTTAATATGTCCAATAGGTTGAAAATGATACAACAATATTTTTAAATTCTTCTAATCTCTTTACTATTTTAAATTACACATACTGGTATCTGTCATAAATGCATAAAGTCCGATACCTATTTATTACTTAGACAATGTTTGGTACAACGCTCTCAAACTGTCATAATTAACAAATATCGATAATGTTTCATTCATTCTAGGCAATGCTAAAAGTATACAACCAAGTTATGGTTCATGAATTTTATAACGTTCTGTACATCACCATTAAGGTAATAACGACATAAAAGTGTCAGCATAGTATAAAGAAGGCTCCCTTATAAAGCTTCTCAAAGGACTGAAGATAATGTTAATAATAAACAGATGCGTGAACACTTGGTAAAGTCACGTGAAGACATTTTAAAAGAAAGCATTTTTCTCTTCCTTTAAAAGGAAGCTTCATGAGAAGCTTTATATTAATTATCTATCAATAACATTCCTGATATATTTAGCATTACAATGATTACAATTATGTTTGCAAAATTGTTTGTTGTTGAAATTCCCTCACGCACATGAAAAATATTCGTTCAACATATGGCATGTCATTGAATTTATTTTTTATGAACTGTAAGACTTGTAATGGAAATATGCAGTTTCATTTTAAAAAAAAAACTTCGATGACCTTGAAATCTCGAACAAAGTGAGCTCAAGAGAATTTTGAATACTCTTCCTCTGACCTTTTTTCTTATCATACAAAAAATAAGCGAAAATTAAACATTTCTTCCAACCTAAAATAATTCCATTTTATATGATCTCTTTCATTTTATGGATATGAAATTGATGTAACACCTCATACAATACTTAAATGATTAGTAATTGTTTAGATACCAATATATTTAATAATGTAAACAATATTTTGAATTAGCACTCGAGTGGTAAGGGTTAAGATGGTCAAGTTAGGTGAACTATTTGACTCGATTCTCTTAAAATTCGACATAAAGATTTGCATAAAGATATGCGATTGCCTTAGATATCAGAAACTGACTCTCGAATTTCACCAAAGAATCGCGACACGAGACGCCTGACGGTTTATTGAGCTTCTTGGCCATAACGCCGTGCATATTGGTAAGATATTTGTTTGCCTCTAATCTCGATTACTGATATGTACTGCACGTCAGATAATTAACTGATCTCACGTTGCATATCCTTTAATACAGCCTCGGCCCGCGATCACTGCACTGATATACTCGTCATTGTTCTGTTTTCTGGCCTGTGAGGAACGCCATAATTAGTTGACTATCTCCAGTCAGTGGATTCATTGCTTGTTCAGTTGCTGTGCAAACAGAGGCGAAACAATCTCCGCTGTTCTGCACGATTTAATGACGAGAAGCTAGCTCGCATAGCTCGCTGATTATAATTTGAGCCACACTGCAGGCGACTCGAACCGTGTCCATAGATCCATTTGCCACAATTTCCAAGCACGTTTGCTCCTTAGATGAGATGTTTTTCGGTCTGAATATTTGTTAACACTTTGACCACCAGTACAGCAACCTAAAAAATTTCATAAAATCAAAATCATCTATTTAATGCAATGAAACATTTTAAATGTTACCATTCAGATTATGGAAGACCGAGTACGGTTATCTACTTTGATTTTTCTGCTTCATTGTTCCACTTTGATTTTTGTATAAGTTATAGCTACACTGAGAAAAAAATCCTGTCGAAACAAAGAAAAATATATGTTGATTCAATAAGATGTACTATTGAATCATATGAACTTATTTTAATATTTAATACTATTGAATTTCAATAGCAAAACTCATTTCCGCCAGTCATATAAGCGAATAGCTTGACATCAATGTTTTCAAAAAAAATAAGATATGCCCTCAAACCAATTCCAGTATAAATCAATACATTTCTCAAATTTTTTTAACGACATATCTGATTGGAGAAATATTACGAAAAATAATGTACGGTATTGAATCGAATAATATAATATTTTCAATCATTTCATGATAGACAATTCAAATACACTACGATTTCCTTCTAAATTTCATACTATTGAAAAGAATACATTGATATTCGTCGAAGTAAAAAAATTATAATAACACGCGTGTTACTGAAGTAACTACTTTTTTTCCTCAATGTACTGGAAAGTACATTTTCTTTTTGATAAATATAATAAAAACTACACATACATGCTTCTATAAAAAAATTCTTATCTATATGTGTTATTATTAGACTGCGGATCTTCGAAACTGAAGTTGCTTTTATGCATTTGAAATTTCACAAACTTAAACGACTCTGCAGAATTTCAATGACCTTCTTCCATATACGTTTCAATCTAACCTTGTAAAAATGAATTTCCTCTATGCAATCTCTGAAGTTGACTCGCAGTTTTCGTCACGCTTTTATTGTACCTTCAACAAAATAGTTTGCGGTTAGATGACAAATACTCGGAAAAATTAATTATCTCAGTTTAAGCAAAAACAGTCGCTCGTTTCCCGGGAACAGAACGATAACAAGGCAAAGAAGGCGGAACGTCGGCAGCTTCTAGTCTCTTATTTTCATAATAAACCTGCAACATTGTAAGTAAATCGTGCTAGTGAAAATATCTTTTCAAGAAGTACTCGCCCGAAGAGCTCCGTGTACTATGGAACGTGTTTCGAGAGGATAATTTGCACGCTTACAACTTCGTCGAGTTTGTTCAGAGAAGCGTCCGAGAAACTTTCGGAAAATATTTTCAAAGTCTTGGACGTTAAGGAAACATGAAAATGCAAAAATTAGAAATGTTAAAGTTTGTAATACTCGGGTAGTTCTCGTTACCAACAATTAGTAACTAAAATCGTCATTATGCTCGATTAGCAGGAAACATGCGGCGAAGGAGCAGGTACACTGAAAAATAAGAATTATTCTTTTTGCTGTCGGCGATCACTGCTTGGAAAGGACGTTTCCACGGGGACCGGAAGATTTCTTCTGAAAATTTTCATCGTTCCTGGGACAGTTTCCATTTCTCAAGCGTGGTTATGTTAATTCGGATTTATTTTTATCTCTGGAGGCGTGTTCATAAAGGTACATCAGCGATTTCGCGTTTCCACGTTCAATTTTAAAGAGGCCGTGGGCTGGAGGCTACTCTGGGGTCGAGCCAGTCGAATATCTGTCGAGCCACAGCAAAACGACAAGCTTCTACGACGTTGATGGTCGAGCACGGTGATGATGTACGTTTTATACAGGCGATTCCGTATAATGAAGCACGCCAATTTCCTCTCCCTCGCGTTTCCCGGATATCAGATGAGCTTTCTTTCGCGATGAAAGAAGCGTCCAGTATTCACTTCTTTCTTCATTTCACTCTCTTTCTTTTTTTTTCTCTATCTCTATCTCTCTCTCTTTCTTTTTCTTCTTTTGCCATAGCTCGGTGAACGAGAAAGACTGATAGACCGACGCCGGCACCTTCTCGAGAGTCCCTCGTAGACTGAACAGAGGGCTAGGGTGAATAGGGAATGCGGTGTGTAATGGTTGCTCCCTCGTCGAAACTCATAAAATGGATAACCGTAAGGTGATCTCAACCTGAATCAGGGGAGCAATCTTATTCGATGCGATTCCGTCTCGCACAGTCTCTATCCTGTGTAGCAATTGGAGTGTAAAGAAGAATTTGTTTGGTCTGCTGCTAGGGAGATGCAGAGCTGTCCTCTAAAATAGAATAGGCTCGACTAATTGTTATCTATAGGTTAAGGTTGCTCAAGTCGTACCCCTTAAGAAAAAAACCGTAGAAAACGTAGGATTTATCAAATAAATAGAAATTAAACGTGTTATTCAAAACTTTTGTTAATATTGTTGTTATTTATTATAACGAAATTCGAAAATCTATATGCTTTCACGTAAAATAAACCTTACCCTAGCAACTTTCAAGTCGAATTCTTTTTACACGAAGAGAGATCATTTTGTCCCGGGAAACTTTCGAAATGTTCACTTCACACGTTGACTGACACGTTAGAATAGAACATGCCGAAGTGACATACATGTACGCCGAGTTTGATGAAAATTTGGAACTGTGCAGTGCGCACTGGCGGCGCTGCGACCAGTATTGTTATGTCCGAGGCAACAATTTTTGATCGAATTTAATATCGAATTCTATCCAGATATAATTATTCAAAATATCGTAGAAATGTACTGTCTAATCAATTTGCATCTGACGCCACTGTTTTTCAGAAAATGTCAAAGAATTTTAGTATAGTTTTCCCATACACACACAAATATTCACGAAAATAGATTAAGTAATTCGAATGGAAAAATTAATCAAGAAGCGTCATTTTTAAATGTATTTCGTAAACAAAGTAGGATATCTAAAATCGGTTTTGGCAGCTGGATGTATTATTAAAAAATACACAACTTTGCAATTTGAACTACCCCTCTGATAGTTTCAGAATATTCGACCAAATATGGATCCAAGCCGACCTTTAAGGGCTGTTTTCACCGCTTTTCACGATGGCCCGCAAAATGTACCGAATATTTTTCTGAAAACTACCTGTTCCTAAAGTCTCATAAAATTACCTTGTGAGTGAATTATTTCTCGAAACTTAATAATTCATTTCTGCAGTGATGGAGTTTTTTAAAGCTTGTGGTCTGTGAAATACAAAAGGATTGAAAAAAGTAATTGTGGTCGTTGAGTGGGCGATCAACGTGTTAAATATGTATAGTCAGTGTAAAAAGTACATCCTTGAACCCTTTCAAACAATTAAATGCCATACAGATTTCCGAAGTCAATGTAAACAGAATTCGTACAGTTTTTAACGGAGATGTTAGAATAATTAGTTTACTAGGTAATATGTAAATCGTTTTTTTGAAAAAAATGCCGTTGGCTGCAATTACGATTTTTAAGTGATTTATCTGTCCCGATAATGAAAATTTAGAACATGCCTTTTGCAAGTTATCTTAAAGTGAAATTCGAAACCTTTTCGTTTTCTTCCAAATCAGTTTTCGTTTCGATGTAATTATGAGAACGTTTAACGTGATTGAAAACGATTTCGGAAGATTCCATGATAGCCGACGCAGCAAAAGGAACTTTCGGGTGGGATCCGGGTAGGTTTAGCAGCGTTAGCGTTGCCTGGCAAGTGGTATACATATTTTGAACGGTTTGCCCAGTGGCGGACCAAGGCAAGTGGGAGCCCTAAGCGGTCAAAATTTCGGGGCCCCCTCTCCAACAAAAAGTTTCAAGAAAACTCTCATTAAATTATAAACAAAAAAGAAAAGTAATCAGAAATTCCATACCATAAGACATTAAATAAATTTATTAAAAAGCATACATACATTCTACATATTTTTTATTTTATATGAATTCCCGTCTTGCTTTGTTTCTTGCAAATTCATGAATTATTTTGGCAGTCTCAGTTCGGCTTAAAATTTTCTGCTCCATATACAGAATAGCCACATATTATTTAGCCTTTCTTCTCCCATAGTGCTCCTTAAATAATTTTTTACACGCTTTAAAACAGAAAACGATCTTTCTCCTGACGCATTGGATAACGGAATTGTAAAAAAAAAAATTTCAATAATAATTCAACATTCGGAAATGTGCAAGGCATTCTTTGGCTGCACGATAGATGTCTGGTGTGGTTTTTATGCTGTCCTCGTTTTCTTTCAGAAACATTAAAAAATGGTCACATTCATCTTCAATAGTATAAACACCAATATCATTTTTGTAAATATCCTTCAATTTATTCATCGCGATCTTTTCTTCTTCTTTTGATAAATTCGAATAAAAAAATATTCGAAAAGGGTTTACCAACAACTTCATACGCTTGAATTCTTCGAGATAGTTCTGCCTTGATGTTATCACATACAACATGAAATGAATTGACTATAAAATGTTCTCTTATTGTAAATTCATATCCGTCTTCTTTGTTTTCATCAAAAAACATTTTTCTCTTTTTGTGTCTGCAAGTTTGTCCTTCTACATTAAATAATAGCCCTGAAAAATCAGTTGCCTCTTTTTCAACTTTTTCAAATTCTTCTCTGAAATTATTTATAAAATAATTTATATTTACATTGTAAATACATATTTAAAAAATATGTATTTATTATTTATATTAGATTCTTTCGATTATTTTATGGAGGGTTTTTTGAACCTTCTCGGTCATTTCCAAAATCTTTAAGTTGAGATATTTTAAGAGCTCGGGGCCCCTTGGTATCCAGGGCCCCCCGCGACCGCTTACTCCGCGTACCGTTAGATCCGCCTCTGGGTTTGCCAAAAGATTCAGCGTAGGAGCTGTTAGCAGCCAAATCCGATCTGCGATCGTAACGGCGCGACGCGAGGTTCGAGCGTAAAATTGTTGGGCTGGGCCTGCCGGCACGGCGGGTGGGATCAAAGTTTGTTAACACGGATCGCACGCGTGGATATGAAACAGCTGGCCCGTCGGAAGAATAACGCCGCCTAAATGGAAACTGGCTGCAACATCCACGGCGAAATGGGATACGCGGAAGGAGCCGAGACTTGCCTACATAATAACTTCTCGGTAGCGGCTCGGCCCGGCTCGGTTCGGCACGCGGCGCGGCGAGATTTCGCCGTGCTGGCCGCGCCGGAATCGAAGCAGGGGTGAAAGTACGTGTACTAGCTGGGTGCTTTCGTATTTCGCTCACACGCTCGACGGATGATCGAGGGTGTACCGAGGAAAACAGTCGCGGCTGGGTAAACGGCAATAGCATTCAGGAGTTTTCTCCCTGTTATCCATTCTTCGCGGTCTCCACTTGGCCCACGAGTACTACGGTAAATCCATGTCCTCCTACTCTTACCCTCTTCCCTCTTCTTACCACTCATCGCTTCCCTCTCTCTCTCTCTCTCTGCCTTTCTGTTCGCTATTTGTGCCCTCGAACGAGTAATTTTATTAAATTCATTAGCCGTGCTTCATCAAAACCGCACGCTCTTACCTGGCGAAACTTAGCAGTTCGGGGAAAAATAGCTCTCCGTTGAGTAAAGTTCTGATTAAAAGTTATGAACGGTACCCGTGGACCGATCGTGTGCACTTTATTTACGGGGCCCACGTAATTGGATTTCATTTTGCTCCGGCGAAACTTGAATCCCGCCCTTTGGCGGCGTGATCGAGCGGAAAGTTTTATTCGACGGTGAATCTAATTAAACATTGTCAATCGGATGGGAAAAATTGAAAATTAATTAACTAGAACGGAGACAGTCTTTCGTTACCTTCTCAGGAATTTTCGCGGAGGTAAGGGGACGCGTCCGACAGGTGATACCTATCGCGTGTGCGCTTGACAGGGAAAAATATCAGAGTTACCTGGCAAAGTTCGTATATGGACGAGAAGCTATTTGCCCTTCATTAATTTTTACAGGGTGTTCAATTTCTACATCATCGTACTGAGTGAGTCGCCTAACATTTGCACCTCAAATATCTTTGATGATTTCAAGATACGTCAAATAACTTCAGGACAAAGTTGAATGGTCCAATGGGGCTCCCAGAATGCCATAAAAATATTTGTTTTTAGGCTGTTTTCGTTCAGTCATCTTCATTTCTTTTCAAACGGGACCACTCCCATTTAATCACCTATTATTATACTTTCTACAGCGAAAAATGTAGCTGGAAATTATTTACCTTTCCAGCAGTATATATTTTTTAGCGTTACTCTCATCCTATGAAATTTTATAGCTAAAAAACAAAACGTGTGCCAACGTTTACGACAGTCCCTTACTACTTTTCCCGTTAACTTTCAGCAGTTTACATCAGCCCCCTCTCTTAACACTAAACCTACCACCGCCTGTCTTACATTTTTAATTGTATAATTATTGAAATTATGACGTTGCTTACATGGAAAATGATTCGATAAAATTCTTTATCCAAGCACATATTCCAATAAAAATTGCACGAAATCTAAATAAATAAGAGTCTTGTCATTTTTATCAGCCAAGAAATTTTAATCGCTTTCAGTGCTCGGTAGTTTTAGTGTTAAATCTGTAATATCCCCAGGAATTGTAAAAATCCAGTGATACGCGATTTTAGAAGATTAAGATAGCTTCCCGAGACTATTCAACACCGCATCGATTGTTGCGCAACAGACAAAAGGAGAAAGAAGTGAATCAGAGGTTGGGGTAGGTCTTGTATGGTTCGCGGAAGAGTCGCTGCCAGCACGGACCGATGTCAATTTTTCAACGCTTTATAAAGCCTCCCCCGACGGTTCGAGCCGATCTATATTTATCACCGGATCTCGATCTATCGCTCACCGTTGGCAAATCTCTTAGAGAGCGATCTTATTGATGAAGCACGAGCTGCACGACGCGACGCTCGGAGAAATTGACAATCGAGAGCAGCAGCGGTAGAATCGGCCGACGAATCAGGACACGGAGGGATGGAATGAAGGACGCCTGGTTATTTACACGCTGGGACAAGAATATATCTTAAATTTTTTGAAGTTCTGCCATAAAAACTGGTAAAAATACATTTTGTATGTCGTTACTGGTTTTTCATGGTAGTGCACAAAAATATTAATAGCAGTGTGCAAAAATGGCAGACAATTCGAAACCGTTGAATGATTTTAAACGACGTATTCAAGAGAAGTGGGAAAAATTGACTCGGGAAATTATTAAAAACTGTAAATATTCTCCCAACAGAACAATTGCTGTCATTAAATATAGAAAGAGGCATACCAAAATATTAAATGCAAACTATCATACATTTTGCTAATGTTTTAAGCTTCTATACACACGTGCAGCCATTTTGTTCCGTTAGATTTTTGCAAAAATGTTATTCTTGCCAAATAAAACTAAACAAGTTGGTAAAATCGTATTTGATTTTACTTTTAGAACGTATCCTGAAATGCTGTATGGAAACTATTTTAAGGTGAAATCGAGAGCCCAACTTTTTTATTCAAGCAATGAACTTTAATGAATAAGATAATTTTCCTTTTGTTCGATGATCTTTTGCGAAAACGAATAAATAAGAAAATATTTTATTGATTAAAGTTCATCGCATGGATAAATTATTTCACCTTAAAATACCGAAATTACTTTTTTGCCAACCTAATATTAATGTGTGCTATATTTTTGATTCGGGCCGTATATCCTAATGTCGCGTCTTCTTGGGAGCGTGACAAGCTGCGAGAATGACGTCTCTAGTGACGCGTTAAAAATTAACACCCAGATAAATGAACGGTGCTTCCATTATCGAATTATACCGTTTACTTGCGTCCAATTTCGTAATCAGTTGATTCCGCGATCAACGGAGTAACCTGATTTGTCATATCGTTGATTGGATTGTTTCGCAGCCATTCACACTGATTAGGTAACAACTGTAAAATTACGCTGCATCTACGATAATCCTCTCCCTTTCGTATAATCAGGTCGATCATTTCGCGCAATGCGATTATAGTGTTACGTGCCGACGCAAACTCCCCGAATATGAATTCCCACGCAGCAGTTAAGCATTTAGATCGCGTAATTTAAAATCGCACAACAGAAAAATGCTGACTGGTCTGCTCAGCATTACTTGCACGCTGCTTGTGGATTCGGAACAAACGCGTCAGTAGTCAGTACACGATGCTTCGAGTACGCAATGAAATATTTCACAAGCTACCGCTTAAGAGTAATTTGTTTGTCTGCAGCACATCCGGTGAAAGCAACCTAATAAGTGTTGACTGCAGATATGCATTTACGATGAAATTGCTTCGGAGAAATGTAAAACAGTGAAAGATTCGAAAAATCTAAGAATATATTGTTTTGAGTGCACGACGATTAAATCAACTTCTATTTAACTCCTGCTTTCCACAATCGATGCAGAACTTTTTATTTATTTTGCATAAAAAACCGCAGTATGCTTATTAGCTGTATCGATGAAATATTGGAGAAACTGTTGAATCAAAATTAGGTTTTCGTGTTAAATTATGTCGGCTTGATTGTTGTAGTGCTTATACGTATATAGTTTGCAGCTAAACAATAAGCGGGTGGTTCCACACTGCTGGTCTCGAATAGCTCCTGAACTATGTTCACCTGCAGCGTAAATACTTCTGCGAACTGCGAGTAGGTTACAACCAGAGTTGGGCAAAAATTTTGTTCATATAAAAATTTTTGCCCAACTCTGGGTTACAACGAACACTGGAAGCTTAGGAGGCAGTACAGTGTATTTAGAAATTATATGTCGTGATCGCTGCACCTCTGGATAGGTGGAGATCTGTTATAAAAAGATTAAACTAGATCGCAAAATTGACCTTGACCCTCTTTTGAAGGTCCAACATTTTTTTTATTGCATCCTATACTACTCCTCCCGAGAGAAGAACAAAGAACAAAAGTCTCAAAGGAACTGGTTTTTTAAAAAAACAATTTATAGTTTGGTAAATTATTTTACTCCGTATGAATAGATTTGATTATAGTGTATAACAAAGAAATATAGCTTTAGTAAATGATGAGTCGTTTACTTTACTTATAAGAAAAATCCTACATATTTATACACATACATCCTACTCAACAATTCATGGCTAACGACAATAAATGAAAAAATGTACGTCTAGGTACTTACTCATTTTCTGTTTTAATGAGCACTATAAAAAATGTTCCAAGCCATATGCGTGCAAAACTGAGACGTTAATCTACCGCACCATAAAGTATTCTTTAACATGTTGAATACCGCATGATTTATGGTTAACTCACGCTGTGTTTGGTCAAGAGGTTGCGTGAGTTACATATCGATTCAACCGTGCATTTGATTCTATGTTTTACGAACTAAATACGCTTCTGTGAGTTGCCCGTAATTTACGGACATAAATCAAAGAAAAAGTGTTCTGTATTCGAATATTCCCCCAAAACTGGTGAAGAGCTAGCATAATATTTCTACAACAAGTAGACGATGAGAATATGCGGTTTCCAGGGCTGTTTTTCTTCTTGATAGTTAATGCGTCAAATAGTCTCACTGTTTTACTGCATCATAGTATGCTTACACGCTTTTAACTTAAATAAGGCACCACTATTTACTCTTATGTATTATATTACTTAACACATTACCGACCGGTGATTATTGCATAACTTTGAAAAACCTATGGTACGTGGCTAAACAGTGTTTAATGGAACCTTCAATAGCAACAGCAATTTTCATTGTGAACCACCAAGTCACCCTCAATAACGTCATCTAATAGTTTCGTTTAAGATTGCAATGCAAAGGAAAATTTCTATGCTTTCTTTTGGTAAAGTATAATTATTGAAAATCCTATTAACAGGCTTCGGGTAGGTACAGTGTGAATATGTTTAATAGGTTGAAAATAATATAACAGTGTTTCTAAATTCTTCTAATATTCTCACTGTTCCAAATTGCACCTATTTAATCATTGTTGTCATAAATGCATAGAATTGTCTATAATTTTGGAAAACCTATGGTACATGGCTAATCACTTTTTAATGGAACCTTCAATAGCAGCAGGAATTTTCATTCTGAACTAACAAGTCACCCTCAATAACGTCATCTAATAGTTTCATTTAAGATTGCAATGCAAAAGAAAATGTCCATGCTTTCTTTTGGTACAGCACAATTATTAAAAATCCTACTAATAAGCTTCCGACAGGTAAAGTGTCCTAAAGGCTGGGACGTTTTGTTTTTTAGCTGTAAAATTTCGTAGGACGAGAATTACGCTAACACATTTATACCGTTGGGAAGGAATAGTTGCCAGCTCTGTGTATTTATAAGCAACCACAAACTATTTAGAAAGGACATAAATCTTAATATTACGCAAAAAATAAAATTCCTGGTGACAGATTATCCTATGAGCGCATGCACAATAAGGTGATTGGTGTTTGTTTTGGAGGAAGCAATTTTTAATCGACATTCTCGAGCAAGCATGGCCAACGTGATCCATGATTAAGTTTGAATCGTTCATAGAGAAGCGTTTCTCCTCCTCCTTCCCCGTCTTCTTATTCGCGTGGTTCGCGCTGACGCTCGTTTTATTGCGTGTACGTGGGAGATTAGCGGATTAGCCGTGTGCAAAGCATCGCTGATCAAAGTTTAGTAGAAGATCGTTGAATGCAGCCGGTCTCGGTCTCCCTGGGGAGGAAACTTCATCTGTACTCCACCCGAGGGTACTCGCGCAATAACCGTGTCTTTTGTAAGGGGGTGCGAATCTCCGTTGTTTGATACCGCCGCGATGAGCTCTCGGCTCTCTTTGTCTACGCTTCTTTTCTTTCCCGTCGTCGGATGTTTCGTGCCGGATGAAACGGAGTTATTGCGATGCCGCGTCGCACCGCGCCGCATATATGCGGGCAAAGTGCGCTCTATGTTTCATGTTATTGACGGAGCCTGATTAATCCAATTGTGGAAACGTCTGTTTGACACAGAGACGGCGAACTCTGCTCAGGAATTGTTCGAACGTTCGCATTTGCTCGAATTATTCTGTAATATTGTTTAGACTGACACCGGCGCGCATTTTCTTTGTATGTTTTTTTGCGTGTTCGAGCATTTTGAACAATTGACAGGCTAATATACGTACAGAATACATGAAATGTAAAAACTTTAATTTCGAATCAGTTTCTCGCTGGAAAAACGTCGAGGAAAGCGGTTTTTGGCACGGTGCACCTCACCAAAAACTCTGTGAGAAAAGTGAACGATACCTATACACTGATACTGTGAAATTATAATCGCTCTTCAACTTCAATATAAATCGGAATTTTTCTTATTTTTTCGGGGTTTTTGATTTTCTACAACTAGGATGTTGTACTTCTAAAAATTTGAATCAATTGGAGTGTATGTATCCGGGTATTTTACGTCAGTTAGATTTTTTCCAGAATTTCCGTATATAAATAAATAGGGACAATACAGACCAAAAACTATTCTTTTCCATTTTACCCCGTAACTAGCCTCCCGGTCGAGATATTCGGCTAACATTTTACACAATATGGTTTTTTTGATGCCCTATCGAATGGTCCATTAGCCATCTTTAGTCCAAGAGCATTTTTGGCTAAAAATGATATTTAAATTCAATTATTATGTTTAAAAATAGTATATGGTACATTATTACACTATTAATACCATGGACAAACTAGAAACATATCATAATATAAACATAAATCAGTTATTACATCGGTTTTTTCATGGCTCTTACACTGTATTGTTACTCTTATGAATTTTTTAATACGATTTGGAAACAGTAGATTCAAATGAATACTGTATTAAATCAATCACTGTATTCAAATTCATAATGTGTAATATCTTAAATGTATTAGACATATTATTTTATATATTTAAAAATCTCGCGTGGACCCTTATTCTTCTCTTTCATTTGATGTGCATTTATGCACTGTCAATATTTTTTAACAGTTATATTTTGATCAGAAGTTATTTTTAACATTATTTCTCGTCTGCGTTCTTCTGGTTCCGCAGCACCTATGTATATAGTTCCATTAATCATTGTCAATACATCAATGCATTTCAAAAGTGGAATTATTATATTGGCAGTTTGAATTACGATTGTACGAACAATGTAGAATAAACATTTCATAAAATAATCTATTTATGTAATCAATCCACTGAAAACATAATATAAATCATTACGATGAATGTAAAAGTTCATACAGACACATCAATCATTGAATAGACATTAAATGTGGCAAGAAAATTTGTGCAATGCATGCTCATATTTCAGCGAATATGCGAAATTCAAATATTTTCGAAGAAATACTTAAATTATATGTTTTTATGTGTTATAATATTTTTTGTATAATAATATGTTTGGTACTCAAGGTCACACTATTATGGGCGATTAGATTTGTCTCATTTTTTGGTCATTATGTGACAGCTATTGCATACCATTTAAAACAAAAAAATTTGTATTTTAACTCTTAGCACTCAAATGGTGACTGTGAGGCGCCACTAAAAATTGCTGTACCATTATTTAAAATATTGTTTACATTATTAAATATGTCAGTATCGGATCAATTACTAAACATTTAGGTATTGTATGAGGTATTACGCCAATTTCATATCCATAACATTTAAAAAATCGTGGGGAACAGGAATATTCTAGGTCGGAAGAATCGTTTAACTTTCGAGTTAAAATATCACTTCAGAAAAATTGGTTACTTACTACAATGTCTTCTCCTTCAAATCTAGTCGCGATTTCCTCTTACATATTTCCTGTTACCAATAATAAGTGGGATATTTAACCATTTAACTGGGGGTTTTCCTCTTAATTTAAAAAGTAAGTCGTTTCCTTCATAATACCTATCTTAGGTACTACAAACTGGAGAATTATGTTATGTTAATTATACTTGTCTTACATTATGTCTCTCTCTCTAACGGTGACGCAGTTAAAAGGTTAATTAAGTGTGACACGGTTTTATTACTAAGTCTACATGAAAAAAAGAAAAATAAATTGTTATTCTGTCGATCTCGACAATTAAGTTAAGAGGTCAGCATGCTGTACTGTAGATCAGAAACGATTAACTTCTTTAAACGTTGCAGTGAGAGAAAGAAATATTCTCTGAATCCGGCATAATCCCTCGAATCCGGGCCTCGTATTTCGGAATCGCGATCCAAAGGAAAAATAATAATTCCTCGTAGATCCCGGTTAGTGGTCGGTGGCCGAGCACGGTGGTATGCGTCTCACGTATTTGGCGGTGGGATAAATTCGGACCATCGTGGGTACAGAGAAAGGTGGGAGTGAGAGAAAGAGAAAGGGTATGAGAGTAGAACAGAGCGGGGGACAGAAAGTCGGGGAGAGAGAGAGAGAGAGAGAGGAGAATGGTAAAGGAAAACCATTTCACGCCCGAGTTGCCGGCTCTTTCTCCCTGGCGAGAATAGTCGATCGTTTCGCGTCTCGTTAGCATCTCATCCATCGCGCGTGTCTGGCTGACTTACCTGCCTGCCTGTTTGCTTGTCGTGCGTCGCTGTCGGTAGCTGCAGGCTGAAATTCTGCCGTGTTTTGCCTTGTCTTGTGCCCTTTACCTCGCACCCCCCAACCCGAGATTCCTATAGGCAATACCTAGTTGCTCTTACATGTAGGACAAGTGGAACCGAATACAATATTTTCATTTGATCCCGCTTTCACGTGTCGAGTTAACGACAAGCATATAAGACATTTCACATGAGTGGAAGTATTGGCCTCGGGGTTACATCAATGCTAGAATATGTACCTAGGCTTCATTACACTAACAATAACAGTAAATAATTAACTTGTTGCTGATTGATCGTATTCTATTTACATCTTTTCCGTTTTCGAACAACCAATTCTGCGGCTATCTTTATGCTGAATCTCTTAATACTTTAGTATTAGATTATTGCAAAAGTTCGTGCCCGATTTGAAAATAAACGATAAGTGGTTAGATTATAGAACAATTTGATTAATTTCAACATTTTATACTTACAGTTATCTTTATTTTCTACAATTTTCTTCAGATTCGTACAATTTGATGCAAATTTTGTAAAAACTGATGTTGGTGTCTCCAAAAATCGGGCACGAATTTTCGCAATCATTCAATAAATTCACTCTTATAATTGGACTGCGGATTTCATGCATTTATGGCAAAAATGAGTAGGCGGAACACAATAGAAGACGCTCCAAATGAGTCCAATATTACTGGTACATTATTTGCAACCAGTTAAAATGATTAGGAGAGCAATCATTTCTTATATAACTCTTTTTTCTTGTAATTCAGGCAGACAGTTTTTATTTTGTACTACTTATAATGAATCTGTGAGTATATGTATAATGAATGAATGTGAGCACATTCCAAGACCCAAAAGACGATCAAAAACGGTCGAGGAAGCAAAGCGCGTTCAGCGGGAGTGCAGTCTGCACGCGTCCGTCGAAAGACTCAGTTCTCCCTCTGTATAATTCATTGTTTAAGTATATATTGCGTTTTTATTGCGAACATTGTTCTATTCCCTCGAGTACACCGTCAGCGATCATACGTGAATACAGCCACTGGTGTACGATATGAAGTTGCAAAGAACAAAGAAAGCAAAGGCGTCTAAACTTCTGACATGGCCCTTTTTCATATTTTGGCTAAAAATTCTTCCCTGTGGTGCCGTATATGAATAGTTTTCGAGTAGTAAGCATGATTTCTCAAAATATTCTAAAAATATACGATAGTTTTTGTTGAAATGCTTTTAAACGTAAATAACATTGTAGAATTGCATTCTTTTTGCGTCTGAAACCATCAAAGTCGTAGTCCAAGTGGCTCGGATGCCTCGACGCGAGAAGATACATAATAACACTCACTTTTACAAATAAAATATGAATGGTGACGATCCAAAATAATTCTAATTTATGCAGTTAGAATAACACGGTCGCAGCCGCGGCATAACGGCATTAAAAACACATGGATATATCAAGATTTCGAGTTACAGAGAGAAAACTACGAACCGTCCACGTTTCATCCCTAAGACAAATCTGTGTCATTAAGCGCAGTCCGGGGAACGGGAAAATAGTAAACAAGCATGAAAGAAGTCTCCCGCGACACTATTGACGGTAACGAGTTGCTTTCGCAAAAACTCCGGCGCAAGATATTCCGGCGTCGATATTTTATCATGAACACCACAAATTACAGTGCGCCCGGCGGGCTGGTGCGCTTGACGTCTACCCGGACAGTTTTAAATTTTTCAAGGAGTCTGCCCCGGTGAACACGGGACTAGATAGAGGGAGACAGGAGAGGATTCTTTTAAAATGCAAATGCGCCGCGAGCACGGGGTGCGCGGGGCCGCGAGCAAAAGAAATGTTACTTCTTATAAAGCAGAGATTGTCGGGCCCGCATCGGCCAAGGATAACTCGGTCGCGGGCGATAAAAATCCAGCTCACGGAGGGCTCTCGAGTTTCCGCGCGGCCAAGTCCTTGGCTCGTTTAAACTAAGCATTAAATTATCCCCGCTTGCAAATTAACGCGCACGGAAAACGAATTCGAACTTTTACTCGGGGGATGGTAAATCTTCCCGTGGGCCGTGCGGTACCTGTTCCAGGAAGGATTGCTTGGAAAACGATAAATCCTTTGACCTCACGTTTTGAAATTAATCCCCCTACCGCTATTACCCCCACCTGGAGGTTGTGTCCACGTTCTCATCGGAAAACCGAAACGGAGCGCCGCACAGTGGGCAGGAGCTCGCTTTTCCGGCCGAAAGTCAATTTTTCAGGTTTCAAATGTATTGGAACAATTTTTTACCTATAAACTGACAACCCTTTGAAACTCAAATCGAAAATATCATTTATTTCAGGTGGTTCTCTGATGAGAGATACAGCATTCTAAAGAGGAAATCATAAAATTCAAAGTAAAATTGAACGTTTGAACGTTAAAAAGGATTTTAACTCTTTGCACTCCGAATTATTTTTCACTTTTGTTGCCAATGATTCCCTACTATGTATTTTAAATGTTTTATTTGAAATTTACTTCGAAGGACAGTTCCTTGACAGTGCTACTTATTTTAAACAATTTTGCTTACTAATTACATTAAATATAGCTCTCAAACTTTGTAGTAATTTATATTTGTGGAACTTATATTTGCTTTTAACTAAAAAATATTGATTATTGACATTTTTCTTCATATAATGTCGAGTCACACTTGACAAAGGAGTGCAAAGGGTTAATGTTAATGGTGGTTTTATGTGTTAGGAAGTGCACTTCAAGTATGTGTTTATGTATAATATTTTCCAGTTCTTACCATTTTTTAATCCATATACAAATAGTGCATACTTTAAACAATTTAAACTTTCTGAAAAGTTTTTAAAAAATGCTTACATATGCTTGACACGAGGATTGTTTTATATGAAAATTGAGTCATAAAAGAAAGGGAATACACATAGGTTTTAGCTGCTAATGTCTTTTTATACAGATTTTAAGAACTAGACATACGAGATATTCGAGCGTTCTGGATGCTCAAGTACCTATCGTTTTTTTCTTACTTATTTTCTGTTAGTATTAATCAAGCATTAGTTAAGTCAAGCAATGGAGGAAGCAACTAGCGAAGAAAATTCCGATACAGACGAAGATAACGAGAAAGATACAATTTCGGATGTTTGTTCACTTTCAGACAACATAGAACTATAATAGAATCGGTATATTCAGTATAATATTATTTTCTGTGATATTTTAGCAATATTAGGTACACTAAATGCATTTTAATTCAATATGAACGTATTTTTAATTTTGCCCACAAAAAGAGTGTTTCCGAACCATTGTGAGCATTGTCAACAAAATTTTTCAAATATTTTTCATGCTCTGACAAAAAAGTTGATCGGTATTCACTTTCCTGGAAATGTCAATATAAAAAATTTGAAGAAGAACTTCAGTTTTATTAAAAGATGTAGGCCACCTCAATTTTTTAAATGTTAACACATATTTTTTGCTTCATAATATTCCGACTGGTATCGATACGAGTTCAACGACCTATAATAACATAATAATAAACTTTGACACAACATTACAATAGTTTTGGCCACGAAAAAGCGGACTCCTGGCCCCACTGTACGCCGCGTACCGGAAAACGTGATTCCTTGAATTGTTCGGCAACTCGTACAATGACCAAAACCGCCGGCCTACGACCTGAAAGGATGACGGCGTCCGGAAAGTCGCGTCGCGAGATGCAAATTACAGCGCACGCGTCGATGCGCCGGGCAAAATAACTCGCACGCTAGCTGCTGACTCGAACTCACGAAAGGTGGAGCTCGATGGATTACACGGTTGCTCTTTAGCGAACCGACTGCTTTCAGCCCTTTCAAACGCGAAAGATAATTTAGCGTGAGTGGTGTTGAGTTCGATCGAGGATCCCCGGAGGAAGATGAATGAAACGCGTATTGAACAGGACCTTGCAATTATCCTGAACATGCACGGCCCTTTTACGAAACTACTCTTGCTTTGCAGCAAGGGTAATACATATTACAGTAAAGTCACAATCTAAGCCGATTCTCGGTTCTGTGCTGTGACATAGATCGGGACCGGATACTATTTTTTGTGTAACCGCGTCGATACGAACTAAACACGGACCACGCGGCCGACGGCACAGCAAACAATAGCGTACCGGTGAAACGATACTAGTGCAATAATGAAACTTCTATATTTTTTGTTTTTCTTATTATCTTTATTCTTTATTTTTCTTTATCGCAACACGAGATAACTAATGTCATGATGCACGCTGAGTGTAAAAAGTATTCGTACGAATAACTTCTTTATAATTGTACCAAACGACCTGATTTTTTATAATCAATTAGAAGCATTGGTTTATGAAATGATATGCAAAAAATATTTTCCAAAGACATATAATTTACAAGGTTACGTGCAAAAATGAAAAAGGCTTTTTTTAAAACAGTATCTGTATAATTAACACGGATCTACGAAACATATATTTTAAATTTTTATATTAAGGGCCCAAATAAATAGGGTTTTAAAAAATTCCTTTTTTATTTGTGCATGTAACCTTGTAAATTATAATTTTTGGAAAATCTTGTTTGCATATCATTCATCATTATTTCATCATAACCAATGCTTCTAATTGATTATAAAAAATCAGGTCGTTATCACCTTCACTTAAGTACCAATAATTCATAAATACTAGGCAATTGATGGAAATAGTGAAAGAACTCTGATAGAAGGATATAATGAATGAAACTTTATTTTGAAAGGTACTCAAAAATTCTGTTTACCAATTTTGATACGGGGATTTAGAAAGATCTTACAAAGGATAAACTAATCTCGTATCTTCCTCAAGTCGAAGTTGTTGGTTTCAGGCACAAAGAGAAGTCTGTTGATTTTTATTTAAATAAATGAGACTTGATATCAGAAAACCGATTTTTCTGTTATCCGAACAATTTTGTCTCGATATTAGTTCAGATATGGGACGCTGTAACTATACTTGCTTATTGCGTTTCTGTTATTTTGTGGCCAACGTCAGTTCGTTGCGGTGAAACAAAATCCTCGTTCAGTTATCAGTAAACTGCGAACCATTGTAAACATTGAAAGTAAGCGTACACGAGCTTAATTGCGGATTCATATCCAGCGAGTAATCAAATGTACGGACAATAGAATCGGACGGTACGCAGCTAGTTCGTCGAATAATAGAATAGATCGAAATATACACACACGGGAATAGATTACACGTTCTTGTTCAAACACGCGGGAAGTAGAATGACTCTGCGCATATCCAGGCGCCAGTAAAGTAATACAGGTTACTACTGGCACGTATAGAAAGTAGAGCAGGTCAGAATTTGGGCGGTACTAAGTGCAGATAGTAAGTAGAATAAGTTAACGAAGAAGTTTTGATGTAGCACTTGGCTGCATCACTGTCTATTACAAGACGCTGATGGTTCTGTCTCACTGTAAAATTGGATGAGCACAAATTATGTGTTACACTTTACAACATCGCATTGTATTGTTCACTTAGACTGCGAATTTTATGTTTTATTTTCCGTTTTTGAAACTTTTCGTTATAAAATATTGAGGGTAAATTAAATCACGACGATATAGTGATAATTAGACTGCACATGTTTATGCAATTTGCAATTTTTCTAGGCAAATTCTAACAGATTGGAAACATATAAAATTTGATTTTCAGTGTTAGTAGACTTTGTAGATCCGAAATAAATAAAAATCGTACTAAATTCTGTGAAATTTTATATTGCAGCATTTTTTGTTAAGGTAAAATTTGTTTTATCGCGGCGCATTTTACTTCTCCGGAAAATAAAATGCCTGAAAGGAATCGTGGATAAAATTCCAACAGTCCTTTTGGAAAAAAATATTAAAGTTTCAATAACATCAAACACTGAATGTCGCAATGTACGTCTAAATCGCGATACGATCGAGAGGCAAATTCTACGTGCAGACATACGTCGATAAATATAAAACATTTTTTCATTTCAAGGTTCGTTTTCAAAATATACAGGGTGTCTCGCTCGATTTTGACATCTTGATTTTCTTGTTATTATTACTTGTATGAAATAGTAAAGGCCATATGAAAGCCAACTTCGTTTTTTAAAATCGAATGATGTATTTTTTAATACATCAATGTATTAAAGCTCGACATTAGTTATAAAAAAGTATTAACCTAGTTATGTCGAAAAGTTAATAGTTTAGGAGATATTTCAATTTAAATCATTATAAAACATCATTACTGTCATACTCAAGTTTGCTTTTATTTATTGTAGAATAGGTTCAACATAACAACCATATACATCACGACTCTTTTTAAATCATTAGAGTAGGGCTACATACTAGACAGCAGATTTTTATGCACAATAAACATTTTCTATGTTAATAAGTTTATTTTCTTCGTTAATATGTTCAATTGGTTGACAACAATAAACAGTGTTTTTAAGTTCGTCTAATGTTTTCGCTGTTTTAAATTACTCGTTTTTGTCATAAACACATAAATTCCGTGGTCTAGTAATGACATAGCAATCGAATACAGTATCTACATATTAGATGATTGCATAAGTCGATGCCTGATTTCAAAATAAAATCCAATGGTTAAATTTTAAAGAATATAGCTTCATTAATCAATTACATAGTCGCTATTCTTTCCTAATTGTAGAAAAGAATGGTAACTACATAATTTTTTCTTTTTACATTCCGCCGTGCAGTAGGGTTTGCGATATGTATGAAAATCGGGCACGAACTTATGCAATAATCAATACATTTCCCAGTCGAAGCAAAGCAAATTGCAAATCGATAATGTATTTGTCATTTGAATATATTCCGAAATTGTTTGCGCATCACAGGTTGCGAGTACATATGTATTGTTAAAAAATTATGCGCCTACCGATTCGAAATACCGCCAAGAGGAAATATGATCGTGTTCGACTAGTTTTTCTCCGGAGCAGCCATTCTTTCGGTGTGCGCACCTGTTGCTTCTTTGTTGCGCACTGTGAAACGCAACGAGGTATTCTTTTCGGCGGCGAGCAGTACAGCGAAACATCGAGCATTCGCATGTAAACAGAGCCCAGTCGCGTCGGTTCTCGCACGAGTACACGTAAGCATCTGCCTCCGAGCGCAGACCGCGTCAACATTCTGTGTTTAATTTATGCCTTTCGTCGTAGCGCATGGCGCCGAGCCGCACCGAGCCGCGTTCCGTGCCTTTTGTCCTTTAGCGGGACTGCTTGTCGTTGCCCCATCGACACCCTTACTGTTGAATGCCTCGCGTCGTTTCAAATTAGGGTGACGGCAGAACAAACGCCACGCGCTTTTTCGTTAGCAGCCTACGATAATTATGTTTTCGTAGTAATTAAAACAATTTATTTTTTTCTAATAATAGTACTATGGGGTGAGGCACTAACTATTGCCACCTACAGTAACTCCGAAAGTATGATAGTAAATGAGAAGCGTATCGGTCTGTTCTTCGGAAGAAGACATCATGAATAAAGGTTTCCCATTTTTCTTTTATCAAATCATGAAAAAAATTTTACTATAATTTTTAACAGGTCGTTGTAAAGGAGAGGCTACAACGTTCAAATCCGTAGTGGATTCAAGCACGAGAAAATACTCTAAAAAATGCTCTAGCATACGCTGGAAGTAGAATAAGTCGGTCGTGATCAGACGCGTCTGACGATTCCTATCTACTAACACGTGTATTTGTCAAACGAAAAAATGTTATTCCTTTTTTCGACTTACTTTCACATGTAGAATCATGCTCTGTCCGATTGTAGCACTCATCCGGCCAGACTCACGAGAAATCCAAAGTTATATATTAAATATCTCCGTAAAAAATGAGCATTAGCAAAATAGCTCGGACACGTGCTTACTTATTTTGTGTCTAGAATCACCACAAAAAGTTTCATTAATATCGGCGACCCCCACGTACGTGACCTCTCCGGGAACGCAACCGCAAAGGAAAATCGTTGGAACCCCAAAAGGAAACTAGGGTACCCTCGTATCTCCAAACTGTTTAGGTTAGGCCCCGCAACCCTACTCTTGAAATAAGTACTTCGAAAGCTCTGTTTAGAAACGATTCTGAGATCGTTTCTTCGGTACTTCGTAAAATTTGTTTATTAACCCCTTGCACTCGGTTGACCCGTCTGAGGCACCACTAAAAATTGATGTACCATTAATCAAAATATTGTTTGCATTGTTAAACATAACGGTATCTAATCAATTACTAAACATTTAGGTATTGTATGAGTATCTATTTCATATCCACAAAATATTAAAAATCATAGGGAATGGAAATATTCTAGATTGGAAGAAATGTTTAATTTTCCAGTTAAAATAGCTCCGAGTGCAAAGGGTTAATACGATTCTGAAATCGTTTCATCGATACTTCATAATTTCTGTTAGTAATACGACTCTGAGATGGTTGTTTCATTTTTGACAGCGAACAATAAGTTGATTACGCTGGTAACTTACTGATAATCCAACAATGAAACTGAACAGAAACTAGCCCGCCACAAAAAATTTCAAGCTAATTACTTAAAAATTAATTGTGTTGCGTGCGCGTTCAATTTCAAATAACCTGTTCTCGAATAAACGTATTTAAAGTTTTAGGGACTTTATAAAGTATGCGAGAGGCGTTCCATTTTATGGCCCGTAGCTTTGCTAATATTTTAAATCTCCCTTTAGTACGTCGAGATTACGTTTTTAGGCTATAGCTGTAGTTTTGGTATTTTCCAATACCCATGGTTAAGATGTTATGAAATAATGCCGACATTCACAGATATATACCATATTTAGGGGCACAACGGGGTAGATTGTTACCATCCATGCGGTATCTGTTCTTTTTATTTTGGACTGATATAATATTGTTTCAGTTTTGATTGTACATATTATTCGACATACGTAATTGTGAATGAAATGAGTCAATGTTTAGAGAAAGCAACATCATACTTTTATCATGTTGTGTATTATAAATTATATTTATAATAAGTAGAAGATACACACATATACTTTAAATACAATAGAAATAAATTATCAATATACAATAAACAATATACAATAGAAACAGTAATATACAATATACAATAGAAATAAAATATACTTGTCTGTCATTATTAGTTAGCGGACCTTTATGCAAAATAAATATTTTATACCCGAAGTGCAACAAACTGGAGTAAAATAGAAATTTATTTTCTTTCTTAATATGTTCAATAGATTGAAAATAATAAGACAGTATTTTTCAATTCTTTGAATGTGTTTACGGTTTTGACACCTGCTCATTTTCGCCACATATGCATAAAATCCGCCGTCAAATGATTATTAAACGTGGTAGAGGTTTCAAAATATCAACGCTCATAAGTACCTATATGTCCGCCACTGTAGAACATTTAAATTCTACGAGATTCCCGCGACCACTTGAAATCCAAAGAGCGGGTATACGCAATAACAAGAAATACAGTTATTCGTAGCGAGCTGCTTGTTCGATTTATCTGTCAATCCTCTCGTATTTCCTGTACATCCGACAAAAGAAGGGGTCGATCACAGAAGGTGGTCCAATACTCGCGTCCATATGTTCGAGCTCTTCCGAGAAATCAATTTTGGATCTGAGAGCCACCGAATTTTGTAGTTCTCAAAGCGCAAGCCGCGCCGGTAACGTATGTTAATAGAAACGATTTCCTTCTCGATGACGGAATGGAGAAACGCCGGGCCGGATAGCGCGATGGTGGGAGAAGAGAAAGAACAGAGTAGATAGAATAAGTGGGAGCTTTTCTTCTCCCACGGACGCGAGGAAAGAAAACGCCAGAAAAAATCGACTAATCTTTCCGTACCAGATACACCGACGACGAAGACTATGAAGTCGATCGAACGCAGTCATGCATGCTGACTAGCGAACTCTCCCACGAGCCCATTCCCTGGCAACGACTCTAAATCTTGTCTATTTATTGGCCGCCCCAGGGCGCGGGCGAGCGAGGATGATTATTGGAGGAGACGTCGCGTCGTCGCTCAATGAAGCCTACGAAATTCCTGACCCGATTGAGACGTCCAATACGATATTTGACGCCGGTGCTCCCGGTACACCTTTACGATCAAATGCCCGGACCCGCCGAGTTTCTTCTTTAGTGCCGGGCTAGCATCAAATATCCCGAGGAAACGACAAATCATTCGTGTCTCGCTTTGAGCTGACGTCCGTTTCGGAAAACGTGACTCTTTATGATTTTCCATGCGTACCTTATTCTTTTGAACAGCGCAGAGAATTGTCGACCAACGACCATCAAATATTTACACGGTTACGTCCCTCTGTTCGGTAAAATGAACATTGTTTAACGGAGACTCCCATTTAGAGCCGTCAATTTTATACAGTCTGTGAGATAAAAATTGTTTGGTTATTTTAGATATATAAAATGATAGACGATAGACGATATAATATTAGACGGTGGATCTTTATGCTGAATAAAAATTTTGTACCTAAATTGCAACAACCTGTGGTGAAATAGAAATTTATTAAACGATGATCAGTAATAAACTTTTTTTATTTTATAAATTGCTTAAAAATTTCATTTATAGGGTCTTCTCACCCTGAACGTACCATTGCAGTACAACAATTTCCAATAGTTCACAACAAGATGAACACTACTTTTGAAAATACGAAGCTGGAATCACTTTTGTCCTGCAGTGGCAATTATGCACGATGCATTCTATTTCAACATATGAAATCCGGCCAGGAATGTAAAAAACGATTATTCTCTTGTAAAAGACCGTTTTCGAGAAAATCAAATATGTAATTCATTGCGCGTTTCTTGCATCTGCGCTAATGAACAAAAAGTAATTAGTACAGGAAGTATAGAAGTTGGCAGTGGGCAGCTACAGCGGGTAGTCGCGTTCAAAAGCAGAAACTCAGCACAGTTTCAAATGGTATTTGCACGGAAACGAAGCATTCCACGAACAAATTCGATTCTGCACTTCAGTTTTGCATCTACATGTAAAATCATATCACTTTCGCGTGTTCCACGAATTAACGCTCCACTCTACGTACAACAAAATAGAATTTCATGTGTAGCACATAAACTTGCATTAAAATGTTGATGAAACAGGGTAATGGCGTTTGTAATTTTGTGGTTTTCCTAGAATGTTACCGAACTAGTGGTACGATTCCAAAACAGGGAAACCTGAACGAAAAATAAGTCAGTCCATTTCGGAATGAATCCATTTTGGAAAGTGTTTTATTATCAGTGTTTACAATAAGTAACAGAACCTAGCTTTATTACTATCTCGTAATTCACTTAATGCGCTGACATTTAAACTCATTTCATTTTGATTTATACGGTTGTTATATAATTTTTATTACTCGGATACTGCTCTATCATTTGCATACCACTTCTGAGTGTTCTTGTTACATTATATGCTTCTGCATTTAATATTTATTTCTATTAGTAAGTACCTGTATATTAGTAAGAGCGCTAGGTACGCGAACTTGACGGATCTTCAAAAAACTCGAAAACGACGTGTCAAATTAAAAAAAATGTATTACATATTTTCCATTTATTTTCTCGTGTAGACTTGTGGTATAAAATAGTTCACTTTAAAATTGTTTTTTTTTTAAGAGAACGGTTGACTTTTGAGACTTCTGTTCTTCGCGATGAGTACTATAGGATGCGATAAGAAAATGTTTTACTTTGGAGAAAGGGTCAACGTTAACAGATTTCTACCTATTCAGACGTGCAGAATCACGCTATATTTTGAACTTAACTTAACTATTGACTTGCGGTCGTAAGACGTTTCTTTAAATCAGAATCGTTTTGATTATTTGCAACGTTAAAGTCTGAGTATTCTGCGGTCGTAAAAATTATGATAATTTCCGTCCTAACGTACAGATATACGTACAAATATATTTATTTAATTATTTTGCACAGAGAAACACGGCGAAAGCCCCGCCCAGTTGTAAAATGAAAAGTTTGGAATGGATTATATAGATCTGCTCGGCCGTTTCAGTGTTTTAAGAGGCATCGGGAAATTCCACGATGAAAAAAAAATATATCCGAAACTTCGACGATTTGTACACACTGGTCCGACCGGATGCGACGCATAACTTCGGATCGTACAGCGCCGAAAAAAACTGTGGCACTCGCGTCGTCGCTGCAGGGGAAAATGATAGCAGCTTTTCCCATTTTCACAGGGTTCGGCCGTCGAAAAGCCGATCGGGTGGTGCACGATCGGAAGAAAAATTCGATGTTGTAAAATCGACGGGTAAAAGTGACGAGTGTCGAAAGGGGCAACTTGCGGGGATCACTGCGATGGAGGGGAGAGAGAGCGGGGGCACGGGTTACTTTTTGCTCGTTAACTTCAATCGTTCGAAAAAAGAGGCCGATCCTGCGAAGTTCAAACGAACACGTCGCCGATTTTTAACGTAATAAAGTGGAAATAAAGTGGTTTAACTGATGTGCCGGGATAATCCTTGTCCGCCGACATCGCTTGCCGATCTAGGTCAACGAATTAATACTGTGTTATCTATATATCGGCGAGTAGGTGCATCGGTATCGCGGACCCGGGAGCTCGCATAGACGGACGCTGTCGAAAGGGATTTAATCGCAGCATCGAATCGAATTATACGTCGTACCTCTCCCCCCCCCCCACCCTTTACGAGCGCGACGAATATATATGTATTGTATTCAGGTTGGGTTTTATTTCCGCGCAGGAATTCCCGCTTCTTTTTTCCTCGTCCGACGCGTAAACTCCGCAACGCTTATAAAATACTTCAACGGGATTGCCAGACAATTATACGAGCCCGACCCGTGTCGATAAAAGTTCTTTGATTGCCATTCCATTTCCCAAGGATTTTAATTCTTGCGAAATAACAATCTCGGCACTCGTTGCCGGGTATGCGTTCAACGATCCTGTCTTCTTTCGCCTCCCTTTTCGTAGCTGTCTACAGTGACAGAAGAATTACAGAGTTGAGCGAAATTAAGGTCGAGGAAATTCCTACTCTATATGTTCCAGTCACGCAATATACTTTACATTGGAATCACCGATCATCTCGTCGAAACAACGGGTTTCGGATGGTTCGTTTTACAATTACTAAGATACACACACATTTCTTGAGAGTTTGAATTCTAGGTGTAAGTACATTAGGGTGGTCCTTATTTGTAGGGTTGAAAATTATTTTTGAGATTTTTCTGGTCTCACCCCTCCCTACATTGTGAGACTTGGAGGGAAAATGATGCGTGCAAAATTGCGAAGCATTCTAATCACGGGAACCCGTGCCAAACTTGCGTTGAAATTTTCAAAATTTTAATGATGTCATGTCACTTTTATAAACATAAATTTTTAAACGCTTCTTAGTAAATAAAAGTACTTTTTTCACGGATGAATATATTGTACTTTTTATAAATAGTGTATTAAATCTATGTATTTGTTCACGAATGAATGTGGTATGTTTTTCATAAATAGAGAATTTCTTTAAATACGTCACTAATTTTATGGTAATACGTATTTTTTGTTAAACTTTACTCTGCAGATTTTGCTACGATTGCGCAAGTCAATTGATTGTATTTTATTGCAACTTTTCTTACTATTTTTACTACTGAAAATATTTTCATGCGCTTATGAAGTCCATCTTCTCATTATTTACCCAAAGGAACGTACAGCATGATAACATAGAACAGTATAAACATCGAAAGAGTGCAACAATCCTAAATGTTTTTCTTACTACGATTGTCAATATAACCTGAACACTTTCCCGAACTTAATTTGAATCTATTGACAGTCAATTTCATTCTACCTCGGTTTGCCTGACGATGCTTCCGTGAAGAGAACCAACAAACTCCTCAAGATAGTTAAACTACAGGTCTCGCTAGAGAATGTTGGAACCAATGAAAATTAAGGTTTCTTGCCTGCGTAACGCCTACGTCGTAAAAGCTGTGTTACGCAAGTTCCAAAAGCATCGTTACACTCCCGACCGGAAACGGCCCTGAGAACCCATAAATTTTCTAAACTGCGTGAACTATGGTGGATCAATGGTCACTGAGGAGAATACAACTAGAATCACTCGCAGATATCGCCCGTTGACAATGGGCAGTCGTAACAAGTCCAAAAGAGACCAATCATAAAATTTATGGCTTCTTCAAAAAAAACGGCGTCGTAATACAGGGAGTTCCAACTTATTCCCCTCCGAGAACCGCAAGATCCCCGCCATTCGAACCCGCCTTCCCATTACTACATACAATCGTAGAATTAGTGAATAGGGCGGGAGGAAACAGGGACGAAGTTCGACGGTGACAATGACGATGAAGTCTAAGAGTAGGGGAAGATCCTAAGCGGGGAAGGTGCCTCGAATAGCTCGCGAGCTACAAGTTGGAACTCCCTGTCTTAATACTCAATTATATCGTAGAACCAAACCCGTAACATCGTCATTCTGCCCAGCAGACCATTGGACCAATATCATTCAATTAGAGCACTGCTTATCGAACCAGGACCGATCATGTATTATTTATAAAGACAGTTTTCAATATTATCGCACAATCGAGAAGGGGATGATTCTACATGAAAAAAAATAAGTCGAAAATATTGAACAGAATCTTTTGAAACAGAGTTTAACTTTGTTTAAGAACATTCTGTACAAGTTGTGGCCGGACAAGTGGTGCAACCGGGGAAGGGATGATTCTACATGCAAGAATAAGTAAAGAAAAGAATAACACTTTTTCGTTTGTCGCCTCGTTTTCGAGAAAATCGACTTCAAAGATTCATCGGGTTCGCATGCTCTAGTATTCCCAGGAAGTAGAATAGGTTGGTCATGAACAGACGCGTCAGACGACCCCTATCTAATAGTAGCCATATTTGGACCTACGTCTACGTTGAACTACCTTGTACCATGAAGAAAAAGAGAACTATTTAGAACATTACTCATACATAGTATTAATGCATTATGAATTATGCTTTATGCACTATGAATTATGCTTTATGCACTATGAATTATGCTTTATCCACTATGAATTATGCGAAATGACTACAAATTGTAAATTAAATCCAACCTGGTTGCTGACCCTATAAAGAAATTTTCAGAATTTGTATAATTGATACAGATCTACAAAATCTATTTTTAAAATTTTCCATATAGGCCCACGTAAGAAAGCTATCAAGAATAACTTTTAGTATTTTCTCTGTAATTTCAACCAATTGCAATTTTATCAAAATTTCACATAATATAGCAAACTAATAGTACTGGCTTCTAAGAAACATCCAAATCGTATGGGCCAACATTAAGTAAGCTATCGTCCTTTTAATCATTAGTAGTGGTGACTCAGAGTCATTAAAAATTGCTGTACCATTTGTTCACAATATTGTTTACATTATTAAATATGTAGGTATTTAATCAATTACTACACATTTAAGTATTGTACGAGGTATTATAATATATCAATTTCATATCCATAAAATGAAAAAATTATTTAAATGTTTAATTTTCAAGATAAAATAGTTTTGACTGCAAAGGGTTAAAAATGTCTGAAATGTAATGAAAAATTGTATCTCATTTATTACGTATTAAACATTCGTGTTTTATGGGTGAATGTCTTGTCCCAGTATTTTCTGTGGAAGTTTCTATTTTTGTAAAGACTATAAAGTATTTCTCTAGGGTAAGGAATATCTCGAACTCTCATCTCCACACCTTTGTAAAATTTCGTTGGCCATTTTCTTGTTCCTCTTCAGATCGCTCTTTGACGATAGAAAAACCAGGGTATCATGAAAAGAGATGAGCAAAGAGATTATTACCATCGTCTGGCTCTATATATTTGACTTGTATGCAGGGAAACTACCATTTCCCGGGAATTTCGGACCAATAATAGGTGCAAGGGCGATCGTTTTAGCTGGGAAGAAAGCGCACCAGGAGCGTTAATACAGAAACATAACGCTAAAAACAATTTCGAACCGTGCCGCGCCGCGTTTCGCACACATGGCGCCACGTCTGCCCAAAGGAGGAATTCCCGGGTATCTATGGTTCGTAAAATTTCACAATATCGTCGAGCTCGTCCTCCTTCGACGATCGATTCCACTGCGAATATCCGCCAGCGTTTTCACGTTGAACGATTATTTTAAAAAAGAATTCTTAAATCGTGAGAGGCTTGTGTCCGTAGATAAAATTATTAACATGGCACACCGGTCTTCTGTCAGTTCAATTTCTACGTCAGATATTTTATATTTTCTTAAAGGATGCTCGTAGAACATCAATTTTAAATTCAATATCTCATCGCCTTCTATACTTTCAAAAATTAATATACTTTTAAAAGTTTTAGTTTCATTGTAGAATTGATGAAACATTTCGTTTAATTAATTCTCACATATTAAATTCTAGATTTCAATAAGTATCTCGGAATGTCTTCAGCCTTTCTTACATCCCTAAATAATAAATATTTAGATCTCGGAATAAATTATTTATAAGATACTATCACTAGTCACTTTTTGTATTTGGTAACAATCTTATCACTATAATAAAATTGATTTGACAAAATTGAATATTATAAAAAATGTATGCAGTGTTAATTTTTTAAAGATTTTCATGTTCTATAATTGTGTAAATGGTCTCAATCGATTCGTTATTCATTATTCGTTCTATCTGAACATACAATATTGGTGCTACATTAATTCATGTTAGTATAATAAGTAATTATTCATTCACTACAACTAATTAATTCACCATTATTCTAGATAATGGGTCTGCTCATAAGAATTCAACGCGGGCTCACGCTCTACTAATTGTTGCATTGTCAATCTTCCGACTTGAATATGCAGAGTGACTCTTTCATGTAAGGTATCTAAAATATTGAAATATTTTAAAAAGATGTTCAGATTGAAATCGGAGGTGGCTTCGTTAAATTGAATATTTATCAAGTGAAAATCGATGATAGTGTTTTATGATATCTAGACTCCGGATTGTTATCTAAAATAAAAAGTTTGTGCATCAATTGTAAGACACAGAAGCTAAATGTCTTTTAATCTTTTCAATGGTTTCAATTGCACCTACTCAATTTTGTCATAAATACATAAAATCTGGAGTCTAATGATAACATTAACATATGATAGCAGCATTAAAATATGGTAAATAAACGGTTGAAATATCGGAAACTGTAACCTTGGGGAAAAGGGGTTGTCTAATAAATTCTCTCGTTTTTTGTAGTTTATTTTTTCCCGCAACTTGGTGACTTGTTAGATTGAGTATATATATGCAATCGCAAGTCTTTTTCTTGCTCTACAAACCTATCTGCTTCAATTGTTCAAAATAATTAAAATAAATTAATTAAAATAAAATAAATTAATTATGATTACTTAATGCGAACAATTGAAGCACACAGATAGGTTTGTAGAGCAAGAAAAAGAGTTGCGAATGCATATATGTGTATACTTTACCTAACAAAACACAAAATTGCGGGAAAAATGAAATACAAAAAACGCGAGAATTTATTACGCAACCCAATATGTTCACTATCACGATAGTTGCGCCACTCAAGTAAACCTTTTTCGAAAAGAACGGAGACATTTCAGATGAAAAAATATCAGGGTACCCACTTTGTATAAGACACGGTAATTATTCTTTCTTTGGTCGATTAAAGTTTTTGAGTGGACACGACGTGTTCTCACGGTGCCATTAAACGTAAGTAGCCCTCTCAGCACAGTGTCCAACCATCGGCAATAAATTTTTCCGCCATAATTCTGCGCTGTTCGCAGCAATTACTCAGCGTCGCTCTCGTTACCGGGACGCTCGTAATGTCCCTTGTATTAAACTAATGCCGTTCCGCTTATTGTGCAACCGTGTCGTTCAGTTTTCACTGCCGGCGCCGTCGCCGTTACTGAAAGATTCATTGTCATTCATTAAGAAGGCGTAATGTGTGCAGGACCGGTAACTGCCTATGCTTTACCGTCTAACTTGCGACACATGCAGTTACAGGAATTAGTCGTTATTTTATTGCGACTCCAAAAATCGAACACACGCGACGCAACGATGACAATTACGTTCTCTAACATCCTTCTCTGCCGGGACATTATGGAAATCTCGGCTTATTGGAATGCGGATGGGATCCTCGATTGATTATTGTTTTAAAAGAATGGTGTCATAACAGTCGTTACCGACGTTCCCCTAAAGCTACTGATAATAGAGGTAGTCCGAGGAGACGTTAAATATTCAGAGAGAGTCGCGGCCAATTCCACGAATGGAGCAAAGCGAGATTCGTCCCTGTGAAAGTTATTTAGCTGAGAGGAAACGCTAGAGTCTTAACGAGCCATTTTCATCGGAACATATTTTTACCATGGAGATGTACTGTTTAATTTCCTGCAGGCATAGGGTGTTTTAAAATTATACTGGATTGATGGAGATCTGTAAAAAAAACCTTTTGAAAACCACGCTTATATTAAAATGGATTAAAAAGGAGAAAATAATTTTTATAGACATCAGCGACTATAAATAAAAGCGTGAAGCGCCCACGAAGATTACGTCAATATAGTTTAGCGCTCCACGCTTTTATTTACAGTCACTAATGTCTAAAAAAATTATTTTCTCCTTTTTAGTGCACTTTAATATAAGCGTGGTTTTCAAAAGGTTTTTTAAATATATTTTTTTATTCTATCAATTCTGCCCAGTCCCCCCTACATACAATATCGAACGTTCTTGTTACCGTGCGAGTCAAGAAAGAAATTAAAAAGAAGTCTCGCAAGTTTCGTTCGAATTGGCGCGTTTGTTCCAGCTCCAAAGAAGAGCGTATGCTCGCGACGGAATATATTATATAACCACCGTTACGAGAACCTTCTTTCTCGCAGAATCCTTTCCTTTCCGCGATTCGCGATCGCATTACATGGATCTGGAACCTTTCCAAGGGAGCAAGTTCGTGATTTTTAGACTGAAAATTGAGGCGAGAAGCGTATGCAAAGTGTGTCTGGATTTTTCTGAAATTCTTCTTTCTGCTTTCACGTGGGCTGATACGATCTTCCACTTATAACCCAGAGCTGATCTATCCGTTCGTTTAGATCGCTCGGCTAACTCTACGTCTGTTCGTCGAAGAAACTTGAAACCACGTCCGTTGCAAATCCAATGAATGATTGAGAGCAGGCGGCAATTGACACGATTGAAATGGCAAGTTAAGATCTCGTGCGCGGCACATTGCCCATCAGAGTTTGTTGTTCGTCGAATAATTGACGAAAATGGAACAGTTTTTATTTTAGTTGCGAGTCCTTTAGTTTGAACAGAAAATTATGAGCACTTTGGACAGTGCAAAGCTTTAGTTTGAAAGTTTTGGTTCGAATCTGACACTTTGTTGCAAAGCAAAAAGTTACATAAATGTTATTTAGTCGAATTAACTTAAATTTTCTTGTAAATACATATGTACCTATGTAATTGTTTCAAAAAGACTATATTACCATTATCACAGTAATAAAATTTTTTGTTACAGTTACAAACAGAATTTTCTAAAAAAGTTATTCAAACATTTAAATAAATGGAAATATGACTAGCATAAATTGACACCATAAACCATAGTCAAACAGTAGAGACCTTAATCCCTTGCCTTACAATATCGTGTCAGACTCGTGATGAATATTCTGATCAGAGTCTAATATAAATAATGAATGCTACTAATTTCCTTTAAATCTCGAAATAAAATTCTACTTTAGTTTTGTTAATGTACAGCTATTGGGCAACATATAGGTGTACAATAGATATAAAGTTTTCCTTGCTTTAGGAAATTAAGAATTATACAAAAAAAAATTTTAATGACTGAAATCGTAAACTAAATTGTAAGGCAAGGGGTTAATTATCCGACCACGTAACACAAGTTTAATTTCAGTCAAAGATTGCATTAGAACGTTAACAATTTGTGATGTGGATTAAACCGCACGAATCAGTAGGTTAAGATTTGTTGATGAGACAAGCTTATATTTTTAGAGTTAGACAAATTGGCAGTTTTATACCGGGGAGAGTTTCACATTGATGTTAATATCGCAGCCAGCGTGTTTAAGTTCTTGTTTAATTCCTTTGAGTTCAAAGCCACTTCATTAATATTTAAAGCCTCCTAATTCGTACATTTCAATTAATTTATTCTCCCTCGCAACATTTCATTACTACCTGTCCGTTGCGCAATCTAAAGCCGGTTTTAATATGTTGACTTTCATACCAGCCATTACGAAGATTCCCAGGGCAAAGTAATTTATTTAATGTTATAAAAGACTATTAACCTAATTATTAACTTAATATAAAAATATCTTTAAAGGTATAACTTTAATCGTTTTGCATATTGCATGTTTAGATTACATTTGGTACATGTGATATATCAACACAAGAATTTCAAAATTATATATAAGCACAGTCAACGTTTCGAAATATTGCACGTTGTTAATTAAAACCACAATTCGTAACGAAATATTCAGGGAGTTAATGAGCTTAATGAATAAACTACAATATTATTATAATTTAAAAGGGAAATGATGTAAAATAATTTTAAATAGAAAATCGTAAATAGTAGGTACTATTCAAACAAGAATAATAGAGTAGCATAAAATGTTTCTGCTAATTAAACCTATTACTGAATATAATTAATACTTAACGGTATAATATTGTGTTATATGTATAAACCATCATGTTACCCTATTACTTTTATATGTAGAATTATTTCTATATTTTTCCTCTAACATTTTCCTCTAATGTTAACCTAAAAAATGTGTATACAGTGGAACCAAAAATTGTTTGAATTTTCGATTCAAATTTCCAATTCTCGAGAAATTCTCTGTGTTTAAACTGTAACAAATTCGTGCAAAAAAGGAACCACAATGAACTTCGACTCATTCTAAAACTTAAAACCTGTACTTCCGTATCCCATCATTCATTTTTTCAAGAATTTTTCTGCATGATATGGCAGCTGAAAAACTGAGGACACATTTTTAGTCGAAAACGCACCAAAAATACTTTTTCTGAATGAACCTATTACAGACTTGGAGATTGAAGTTTCCCCATTTAGAACGACTGCATAAAACATGATCCACGATTTTTTTGGCAGTTTCATAGAACAAAAATGAGAAACTAGGTCGTTCAAAGGCCTTTTGGCGTACCTTATATTACTGTAAATTTTGCAGTACACTTTTAATTCAAAGCTGTATAAAACGGTCCCAAAAAATCGTAGATAATATTTTCCTATGTCGTTGCAAAAGGGGAGGCTTCAGTCTTCAAATCTGCGGTAGATTCATACATGAAAAGACTTTTTCAACGTTTTTAGAGCCGATCCAATTGGTAGCATTTTCGGTTTTCTACCTGCTGTATCATGCAAAAATATTTAAGTAAGAGGCTTCAAGCTTTGAAATGAGTCTACATTCATTGTACTTTCTTTAACAAAGTTATCAATACCCGCCATTTTTTGAGAATGAGCAACAGAGTGTTCGAGTACTTTTAAAATCCACTGTTGCAGTCTAATAAGACTGCAGATCTTTATGCAACAAATAAAAATCGATAACAGAACATTGTTCTTGAATTTTTTGGTAGGTGTCACTGCAAAAAAATTGTGCAAAAAATATATGATATGCAGGAGGTGAGTTTGAGTACTTTCGTTTGTTTTTTTTCATCTTAATGTTTTAATTAACAACCGAGAAAAAAATTGAAAAGTAAAGGGCGTTTACCCTCATATTGTCCTTAAATGAGGGGTGCGACTTAAAATTTTGAGGGATTATCTTTCAACCTAAAAGCATTGTTATGCACACAATATCAATAAAAATGTCGTGGGGACTGCTGGACCCTTTTCGACAACACAAGTAGCTTTTTAAATTGGAAGTTGTCTTTTTTTCCGTTCTGGAAACGCGCAACTTTGATGATCGTTTGCGTAGAAAGCGGCTTCGCGATAATTCCGATGAAATTGTGGGTGGAGGACGCGAATAATAGGAGGATACTCTCGGTGCTTCCTCGTAGTTTTGTTTCGTCGATACTTTTCAAACGAGCAGACCCATGAATAATGAATCTCCACGGTTCTGCTACGTCCTATCGAGAAAATTGGAAAGTATCTAATAGAAACTATACTCCGTAAACGCGGGTTCTTTGTTTGACGATAGATCGGTACCGCGGCTCCGGGATTGGCAGATTTAAATTTCTCTTATCATCAGTTCACGGATTTATTGCCCTGTCAAAGCGACAATGTTAAATTGTTGACTGTTCATAGAAGCGGGAATTATTGAAATATTTTAATTGGTAACGTATTGTTTCAAGCGTGCTTGTAATTGGCGCGCGCTCATGTTTTATTGCCGGGAATCAGAACACGTGGCAGAGATTGCAATTTCGGATGCCCGCTCGGAAAATCTGCGCGCGTTTTCGTTTCTATAATCCATTTCGGAGACGTCTCCTGCAGCCGTTTTGGCAAGACCGGGGCCACGACGGAATTTAATGAACGTGACCGGATCTTATCGGGAACGAAACTCTAGAAACGAGAAACATCTCGTTGAAACGCTTGGCACACACTTCGATTACATAAGCACGATCAATTTGAATGGAAAACATGATTCTTATTGCTTCCATTTTCTTCCCCCTGCCTGGATAACTTATGCTTTCTCCCTGATAGCTTCCCGGACAAGTGGGCTGTTATTATTGCTATGAAATATTTTCTGAAAGTGGAAACAGTTTACCGGGATTGTGTAATCCCTCTGAGATTTCGAAGGGGATGAAAAACTTCCAGGCAATTTATTTACGTAACAGAATTGTGCAGCTAGATGGATTTTCTGAAGCATGTTTTGTGTCTAATAGAATTTTATAGTGACTTACACTAGATTTTTTGTTATACCGCGCCCCCGCAAGAAAAGTGACACAAGTCTAAAAATGGCAATTTTTAGCTTATGTCATTGAAAAATATGTGTAAGTTTTATAGTATTCTTGTACATATTTTTCAATGAGAAAAATGCTGCATTTTTGAGTTGTGTCACTTTTATTGCGGGGGTGCGACATGTATATAATGCATAAAGGAAGTTGACCTACACCTCACCTTGTAGTGTCCACCGGGAAAAATAAAAGTCCCACCACATGATGTTCCCCTCGGTACTGAACAACTTTCATTTCAAACATTTTGGCGTATGATCAATATTTTTGGAGATATTCGTCTGTAACATTTATAAATTTCCACTCTGTAATTACAGAGTCTGTATGTACCTTTGTCTTTCCATATGTGTCTAGATTCGCCAGAAAATTTCGAACAACATGATCCGATCGCTTTAAGGCCCTGGCTACTTCTCTTTTACTTTTTCCTACAGAGGAACGTGCCATTATTTGGCCTTTTTCAAAATCCGTCAACTTACTTAACTTCCCCATTGTCGCACAGTACTTCTCTTCCGTTTTCGTTTCCAAACAACTAATTCTACGGCTATCTTCATGCCGAGTTTCATACTTTACAGCTTCACTCTTATAATGACCAAACAACAAGAAAAGAAAGTGTATCGAAAAGTCTTCCCTGCAGTGTCATATACGAATACTTTCAGTTGCAATCATAATTTTTCTTAAAATAAGTATTTTAAACATACGATAAAAATAATCAATAGGAGATTCATTAGAGGGTACGTTTCTTGTTAATAATACAGGGTGCGCCATTTGTAGGTACCATATGTTAAATGCTTATAAAATAGTGAAAACGTAATTAAATCGAGTTCGGTTTGCGATATTTATTTACTTTGGTTTATACCAATACAAAAAATTCATTTTTTAAATACAACGTCGGGCAAGTGATCACCTTTATGAACGACGCAAAGAAATGCTCGTTTTTGGGCATTTCCCATAACTTTTTGCAACGTTTCGGGCATTATTTCCGTTATTTCCTTACGGATTGCATCTTTCAGCTCCTGGAGGGACCGCGGCGCGCCAACATAAACTTTTGACTTTAAATATCCCCACAGAAAAAAGTCTGGAGCAGTCTGGAGGCGTCAAATCCGGCGAACGTGGAGGCCAATTGTAATCGCCATTTTTCGAGATTAAGCGATTCGGGAACAATCTTCTGAGGAGAGTCATTGTGCTGGTGTTAAGTTATTCATGGTGAATAATGGTATGAAATGAGCTGTCAAATACGCTAGAATATTCTCCGGAATGTTTACGAATAACAATTGTTTTAGCGTTTAACATATGGTACCTACAGACGGCGCACCCTGTAGTAGTAGTTCTAACCAAAATTTTTAAAAGTGTTCGAAGCATACGATAAAAATAATCAATTCAAGATTGATTAGAGGGTACGTTTTTTGTTCAACTAATAGGGTGCGTATAAACTTATACGCACTGTATGCCCGGTACCCGAACAACTCCTCTTGCTTGGTACCGTGGTATGAACGGTTTTTGTACACCCGGTGCACACAATAAGATTTTTCATCGTTACGGGGTCACGAATCGAAGGACTCAACGGATGCTTGGATTTGTTACAGAGGCGCCTCGGGGGACGTATCTGCTGATAGATGGGCGTAGGTTGGATCCAGGAAACCAGTTTGTGCCAGTGAAAGAGGGTTCTGAGTTGACGTTGGAGTGCGCCGCCGAGGGTGGTAACCCACCGCCCGTTTTAGCATGGGGAATGACTCTGTCTCAGGCCACTTTGGACGGTCCAGAGCAACCACCGGACAATCTGACCGTGTTGCCCTCGACATCTGGCAGGCGCAGTGGGGCTCACCTTAAGGTCTTGAGGGGTCACCACAACGCTACCATCGTGTGTGTCGCGCGACACGTCAGACTGACGATCCCTATGAACGCCAGCATTCTACTCGACGTACAATGTGAGTAACCGTTCTCTCATTTTCACCGATTTGCACCATGTGCCACGCTAGACTGTGGCAAGACTATTATCTCTTGTAATCCTCGCGCTGTCTTCATGCAGACTGTTGAATTTCAATTCTCCCAATTAAGGGATGCCCTTCTCGAGTATAAGCAGAGGAAACAAGGGATTTTTTTACGAATTTTATTTCAGAATAACTATTCTACGTATTATACAAGAGGAGGTTTCAGTGGAATTCTTCTTATTATACAGGGTGAATCACGAATCGTGATCAGTAGAGATTACTCTGTTATTAGCAGTCCGATCGAAAATGTTTTTATCAGGTATAGCATCGTTTCAACAGAGCTTTCACGTGATTATAGCAAATTTTTCGTCAACCCTTTGTTTTAATGATTTTTCAAGGTCTCCTTCAATTTTTTTGCAAATACACCTATAATTTTTTTACGCCTATTTGTTAGAGGATTTCAAAGCGAATTCGGAAATATTATATTCTTTTACGTAAAATATATATAATTCTTTTACATAAAATTTGCTGTAATCACGTGAAAGTTCTTTTGAAACCATGTACACGTGATAAAAACATTTTCGATCGGACAGCTAATAACAGTAATCTCTACTGATCACAAAGATTCACTTTGACTCAAATGATCTATCATTTTGCAGTTGATAGCTGTAGTAGATTCTGGGAAAAAGGAACATGAAGTTGGCTTATTAGTAGACTGCGGACTTTATACATTTGTGACAATAATGAGTAGATCAAACTTGAAATAGAAAAACATTTAAAGAATTTAATGATACTGTTGTATTAGTTTGAACTCAATGAAATGATCTAATAATATAAATATGCTACTATCTATAATTCTTCAAACGAAATTAAGTGGTTGAAAAAATAGAATATTACATTTTCTTGACAAACCATTTGACGCGGTACTTTTAACTACGATGTAATAATTAGACAATGCAAGAGACCTTAATTCTTTCAATTTTTCACCGTTTCCAAAATTACAATAAGGTAATTTTTTCCCTTTATAAAATCCACTAGTAATAACACACAGTTAAACAATTTTTTGCATCCGTGACGCTTATCAATAGTCCACCTATTGCTGCGACTATATCTTGAAAATATTTTGGCATTTATTGCGTGCGTTTGATAAACTTTTTTATTTCACCTTGTATACCGTGGGAATCATACATAGTTTCTACTGTGCACCTAATTCTCCGTTTACACAGTAGATTGGTTCTAGAAAAACCGGCGTAATTGGAAATCCTGTTAAAAGAAACCCTGTACAGTGCATATTGGACGATATGAGAATTGTTTTATATTTGAAAGCCTGTTGCGACCAATAAGTTCTTTTCAAACAAAAAATAAAATGGAGATCGTTGAATCTATTTGGTTCATCGTTGCAGTAAATATTCATCCGTTACTACTTCGTTTATTCTGTTACTTTTTGATTGGTGTTGCGATAAATGTTTAGTACAGAAAAATCCCTGTTCATTTTTCTCTCGGAGCCGAACTATCGTAAACTATGATCACAAGTATACATTCTAGTGATTCTAGGAAATAGTAATTATAGTGAAAAAGAAATATACTTTTAACATACTTGTACGGAAACAAGAATTTAAACAATAAATACTATTTGAATCGTGTTCAATAAAATCTTACGATATTTTAGAAGAATTACCCTTTTTTGCTATATATTATAAAAAATCATAATTAGGTGTATTAAGTATGGCTAACTTAAAAATTTTTAATAAATTACAAAATGCTTCGTAGTTTTTATCGTATAATTATTGAAATTATACGTATGCTTCCATTAGAACGGGCAAATAATAATTTAATATTTTTTATTGGATATGTGACTTAATTAGGGCTGATTTATAGCATCCTCAGAGTTTTATTGAGTAAGATTTATGGTACTGAGAATTCGCGGTTGCTACTTTTAAAAGTATTTGCATAAGCGGTATTTCCAGATATTGAACATTGGTGCCAGGTCACAGGTTAATTTATCACTGGCGTTTTTAGCAAATACGTACGTTGCTAAGATTCTGGTTCTTAGCTCAATAATGATTGATGTGCCGGGCCATTTTTACCACACTTATTAAAGATTAGTTCCATACCGACACGACTGCAAGCTCAGTTTTCCGATTGACAGGATTGTCACAACCCCAGAAATACATTTTCCTATTTGAGGAATTAGGGGCCCACCTTACTTGTTTTTTAAATAATATAGTATACTAAATTTTCGTTTGTACGATTCTTTCCGAAATGAAATATACTTACATTTATTTATTAAATTTATTTGATTGTACGTTCGAAGAGCTGTCTATTTATTTCCAATTATTTATTATTATAAGTAAGGTACATACAATCGAATTTTTTCTGCATTATAATTCTTTAAGTATGCATAATAACATAAACTCTTTCAAATAAATGCCACTCAGCCTACAAACAATTATTCAGACAATCAAAACTTAATACGTTATTTCAAATCATCTAAATCATAAATGATTTCTTAAATCATTAAGTATTAAGGTCTTAAGGTTAAGAGATGAACTCTTAAATCTCGTAGACACGTACTTAGAGAAATCTTTTGCACACCAAGTAATCGGACCTCCCGTCTCGTTCAATTAAAAATTAATTAACTTGATATTTGCTATAACTTTCCGCGCAGCTTATCCTCTATAATCTTCTCCTATGGCAAACCATGTGTTTAAAATAGAAGTGAGGTAGTACCGACAACACAGCGAACTGTTAATGAGTGTCGTTGGTTTGAAGGAGGATAGTAAGATAAGGATTAAACGTATTGTTCCGAAGTAGAAGTTTCCGCGAGATGTTTGAATAAAGAAAAGCGTGGTTGTTCGTCGAGATTAGGAGACAGGAAGGTATCCTATAAAACGAATTTTCTTCTTTTATTTCCGTTTCTTAAGGTCGTCGTCAATGTGACTGTATTTCTTGGTTCTGCAGAGAAAATATCTTAAAAACTTTGGTCAATATAAAAAAATGTTTGAAACAAAAGTTGTACGGTATTAAAGAGGACATGTTATGCTGGAATTAGTTTTTTTACTTTGTAATGACTAGGCTGCGGATCTTTATGCATTCATAGCGAAATTGAGTACATGAAATTCAAGGTTGTTGGAAAATCTAAAAATTAAATCCTCATCAGGAAATTTCTTCGGCGCTCCTGCTCTCTCGTCATCTTCGAGATCGAAATTTCCACTCCGGAATCTTTGGAACCACTTCTTGATCGTGCTGAGAGATACAGCATCTTTTCCAAATGCCTCACACATCATCTTCTTAGCCTCGGAACTGTCTTCTTTTCAGTTGATATGCGAAAAGCATACAATGCCTAATATGCGTCTTTTGGTAACTCATATTGTTCATTATGGTTACAATAATATTATGAGGTTATGTTAAACTATTAATCGGGTAATTTACTCTGCTAGGTTGGTATTATAAAATCACCCAACCGGAAAATAAAATATTTAATACAGCCGTTTTTATTCTCAGGCCGAGAACTTATTCGTACACCTAATATATTGTATGCTACTCTTGAAACCACGCAACTTTCATTTCAACAATTTTTTCATACGAATAATAGTTTGTATATAATTTAAGTTACGTACACAGCCGAATCAGCCTGCGCAGCTGCGTTTATCCGTGCCGAGATCGCATCGGATAGTATCAAGTCCGCGAACAACAGTTCCGAGAGACTTACGAGCGTATTATTTGGTTGATGTCGCGGCTCGAAATTGCACCGGCCACGGCCGAGATCTAATTTCCGTAGACTTCGCAGCCAGCACAATTCCCGTTGAAATATTAGGTAGAAGAAATCGTGATACAGGGATGTAGCGTGGGACCGAGGCGAAAAAGCCGACGACGGCGGTCGCGCGGACCGTTTTAAAAATGGGCTTAATTCAAGTCGAGCAGCCGGAAAGTGTTATAATTCCGCGGATCGTTTTTCCACCGACGATGGCAACGGTCCGAGAGAAAGCGGCCAGCAGTAGGGCGGAGGATGAATGAGCGGCCGGGATTTTATGTGATATTAGAACTAGAATCGCTGGAAACGAATATTGCCAGGTGGATCCCGGGATCGGCTAAGCCCAGCCCGGACCAACGTAATTGAAATACCAATTTAATTACATTCGAATCCATCGGCTGCTCACCTTAAACAACCACCAACTCGACACGTCCCACAGTGGGACAGAACGACCTGACGGCAATCAAAAGTCTGTAACTTTGCTTCTGTTTTATATATATATATATACTGTATTATTATTATATTTATTATAATCGGACCGAAGTCCCTTTACACAAATGATTACAATAGAAAAATATTTAGAATTAACGTAAATTAACTAAGAAGGGACATGCACAAAAACTGTTGGAATACAGACATGGTATTACCGGATAATCGTGCGTAATTTTCTTTCGAATGTGTGTAACGACCCATTAAAAAAATCAATGCTATTATAGTATAGTGTGTTAGAGTTTGCAATAATACGATTTAAAGGATTTAATAATCCATATGTGGATTTTTGGATTTAAGTGATTGAAATCCTGCTCTAGATCTCGAAACACTTTCAGGTACAACCACCAACTCGACACGTCCCACAGTGGGACAGAACGACCTGACGGCAATCAAAAGTCTGTAACTTTGCTTCTGTTTTATATATATATATATATACTGTATTATTATTATATTTATTATAATCGGACCGAAGTCCCTTTACACAAATGATTACAATAGAAAAATATTTAGAATTAACGTAGATTAACTAAGAAGGGACATGCACAAAAACTGTTGGAATACAGACATGGTATTACCGGATATCGTGCGTAATTTTCTTTCGAATGTGTGTAACGACCCATTAAAAAAATCAATGCTATTATAGTATAGTGTGTTAGAGTTTGCAATAATACGATTTAAAGGATTTAATAATCCATATGTGGATTTTTGGATTTAAGTGATTGAAATCCTGCTCTAGATCTCGAAACACTTTCAGGTACATAGCAATTGATTTGCATAATGATAGAGGGACAATCAATATTATTATTAATCAAATGAAAAATAAAGCTCTGGTCGGATGCTATTGAATTTTTGGAAAGTTAATCATTACTAGACTGCGGATCTTTATACAAAATTAAAATTGCCTGCATCGGTTGCAAGAAATAGAAACTAAATTGAATGTTATTTCTTCTGTTAATGATTTTAATAAAGGAGTAATCATATATTGACATCTTCAATTTTGAAAACTTTTCAACAATTTTCAATTTCATCTTCTCAGTTTTGCTGTAAATTGCATAAAGATCTGCAGTCTAATAATTACATTATAGCCTTCATGTTCTGTTAATATTAGTGGTGTTAATGAACTGAGTATCGAGATATTCATCTTATTAACAGATATTCATTTTCCAAGCCTGAACCATGTCATATGCGAGTGCCCAAATGATGAGAACAAACGTAATATACTATTACAAACAAATCTCCTTGAAGGCAAACATTGCTTTCATCTTTGCATTATCAAAGTACAATCTTCATAACTAGACTATGAATCTTTATGCAAAATAAAAATGTTCTGCATTGATTGTGGGATGCAGAAATAAAATAAAAATTGATTTCATCCCTTAATAACTTTGTTACATTAAAAACAACATTACGATATTCTTAAATTTTTATAATCATTTACTGTTCTATGTTTCATGCAACCAATTTCTTTATGAATGTATAAAGATCCGTAGTCTAGCTATAATTTTGTCATTTCAAATTTCAGTATAAAATATTGGAAAAGCATCTTGATGGTTCTGTACTTAAAAAAAAATACAATTTTACAAAGATCGATTGTTTGGACCAGTTACACGGAATCGTATTAGCACAGGCACGTATCGGAGACTAAACAAACGTGATATTATTAAAGAATTTCATAGAGATGATTACTGATCGGAATCGTACCCTGTCTGCGCGGATAGTATAAATCGACTTTAAGTCGACAGGTGGCTGGCACCTCGCAAGGAGAATGTCGAGAATTTCCGATACGCCACGGTTCTCGCGGAAGCATGTCATTTTTTAGATTATTAATTCTGACTCACAATTTAGTGAAAATTTTAGAGGTTCTGGGAATTCGCGCTTCCTTTGCTGTAACGACGGCGAATAACGCGCAAGGTATTTTAGACTTTACATCGCGTCGAATCATCTATTTTACCTTACAAAGAAAGTTTGGCAATTCGAGAATTCAGAATTTGAAATTTCACACAATGTAGTTTATGTGATGCTGATAATTCCTGCTGAAATAGAGGTGACAAAAACCATTTCAAAGAAATTTTCAGATTTCGTATTACGTTGGACAGTTAGGAAACTATACGGTATACTTTTTTTTTCATTTCTTTCTTGGTTCTAGTATACTTAGGAGATACACATTACAATACAATACAATATTTATGGGAAAATGTCCACTTTTTCAGTCTCGAAATGCTCTTTCATTATCCTTCCCTGCGGGAATCATTTACTTCGCTATTTCCCGTGCATAATTCGACAATTGTTAGTTCGTGACGACTGCGTCCAATATCCTGCTATTTCAATGCTCGAGATAAAAACTTACTATCTCGTTTATCGATGATACTTTATTGCCGCTCATATCGTGACACTATCGCCACCTCTTTGTCGCCTCCGCGTGCGAGTTTATTCTTCCGTAAATCGTGAAAATAATAGTTTAGACCATCGAGACCATCCAACTCGAAAGCTTTCTACCAGAAAAGATGGTCCTTTGTTCATTTTTTTTTACGTCAGGCTACACGTTTCATTGCAAACTCTAATCTCGCTTGTTTATGGCTGATGGTTAGTGGTAATATCTTTAGCATTTTACGACGTTTGAAATTGTTGGAACCTTTTATCATTCCTTCAACGGTTATAATACTCGCTTTTAAACTGGTTTCCGCCGCACTCTGCCACGCCACCAATGCAACTTGTTATTTCAAACATTTATTGTAGATCTAGAGTTACGAAAATTGAAATAAAATACAAATTATTCGATATTTTTATTTCCTTATTTTAACATAAATTCTTTTTATGAGAATAATTACACAGCCACATACAAATAAATAAATGGAGACAAATTTATAAGTGACAATTCATTACATGAATAGGAGACATCAATTAATCTGTGATTTGACATCGTTAAATTACTTTGTATGGATAATTTTGGAAAGTAAAGTCTACGTCAATTACTTCTTGTTAAATCTGATAAACTAACTTCAATGTCTGTAAAATGAACCTTCAGTGGTTTCAACATTAAAATTTCTAGGAGTACAGTCAAATTTGTAATATTGTTTGGTGATATTAATAATTTTTAGAAATAGTAAAGAAGACTGAGTTAAATGGGACAGCCTATTGTATAGGAGATGTTTTAATGAGAAAGTAAACAATTTTTTAGTTGAAATAATGTACGGAATGTGTGAAATTTATCTCACCTTTCTTATTTCATTATGAAATGTTATTTGTGCTTTTGCACGTGGAATATAATATCATATAATTCCCCAGAAAAAAGTAACCTCAATTATTGTAAAAATATATAACGAAATTGTGATTTTTCAATTTCAGGATGGAAGGTTTGAAATAGTTTGAATGTTTTCATTATTGATGTGACAACCTTGTCGATTTATAATTTTGAAAAATCATTTGTACACTTCATTCTATTTTCAATAAATTCTGTGATCAATTTGCTCTCTATATTTATAATAAATAACTTCATCAATATCGATCTTCATTCAATCAGTTGATTGATTATTTGGGGGAGCGTTTGTCTAAATGAAGTTCCAGATAAAGATCGCGCTGTATCAAATCGCACGATCTGGGTTGCTACATCACATAATTAATGATGTGGATCGTACATTTCTCGAAGTGCATGGAATTCAGCGCACGCTCAAAGTGAATAATTTGTAGTAAATTCAAATAATTTGCACTCCTTGATGAACTGTGTATCGTTACATGGTAATTTGCCAAAGGTGACTGATGACACCTGTGAATGTTTCATGAACACATACGGTTGACAGTTTGCACACGAGGGCTGCTTAAACATTTATCGCTTCTATTGAAGCACCTTTCTGTCCAATTGTAAAATTTAAAATAATGGTGCATTGATTCTTTTATTCCATTGTATGAAAATACAGGAAATTGATAATTTCTAAAATAGTTCAAATAAATATTCTCATATTAAAGAGATCAGCTCTTGAATAATATTTTCTTTTTCGTGAAATGTCTCAAGAACAACAAATGATCTTTAAAAAAGTTGAAACAAAAGTTGCATGGTAATGTTGTGTCCATCAAACCGTGTCAAAAAGTTATAAAGGATTTTTTACACAGTGTGCTAGACACAACAACACCATGCAACTTTTGTTTCAACGTTTTTATAAATATAATTTGTTGTTCTTGAGATATTTCGCGAAGAGGTAAAAACTTTTTCAAGATCTGATTTCACCCCTTCAATGCGAAAAGTAGCACGAAAAAGATAGGGTTATATTGTGCATAATCAAATGAACCGCCTAGTTTCCGAAAAATGTCGTATTTTGAGCTGTGTTGAACATGATAACGTACAAATTTGTTCCATTCATCCATAATTTGTATAACATAGTGCAAGGGAGTCTCCGGAGGCTGTTAGATCCAAAACGTTCTATCAGATTTAACCTGATTACATTTTGGCATCACTGAAGTTCAGATGTTACGTACTCCGTGACTTCTTCTCCAACTATTGTCCTGATCAAATCGAAGCCGCTGAAACAACCAGGGCAAACTAGTTTCCTATGTCTCATAAAATCTTCCCATTCCACTTTGAAAGGGTCTCGACCGTCTTCTGACAGGGGAACTTGGAAGATAACGAAGCCACGCAAGAAGGGAACAACATTAACCGGGCACGGGAACGTCTTGCGGGCTTTAATGTGCACGCTTTATTTTCTTTCGACCGACTTCCTATGTAAGCCGAAAAGGAGCATTCCGCGTTCTTGTTTCGAGGTATCGAAACGCTCTCCGGCAGTCTAACTTGACCTGAAAATCACTGGCCATCCTTCCAAAGGATGTTTAACGGGAGATTCCGGTCTAGGTAAACGAACAATCGTTTTCTAACAAAATAAATAAGATAACGATCTGTGGTTTTGCGGAATTTACTGTCTACAGTGCTGTAAATAATTATAGGTTCAATGTAATTTTTGCAAACTTTTTAATTGTTTTCTACAACTTCGAGAATGTACTTTGACTTATGGAAAATCCATTTTCCTGGTTCCGTATATACAGGGTGTCCCACGTAACAGTTTTCACGATTTTTCAATTAAGTGCTTGCGATAATCTGACAAAAAAATATTTTAAACAAAAGTCGATCACAAAGCCGAAAATTTTCTTTTTAATTATTGCCAAGGCCACCTTCATTTTTTAAAATGGTACTTCAAGGTTATTCGAAGATCATGGTGTACTAGTTCATTGAATTCGTCTTGATAAGGACTACAATATTGTTAAGTCAAAAATACTAAGTGCCATTTAAAAAAATGAAGGTAGGTTTGGCAATAATTAAAAAGAAAATTTTCGAACTTTTTTTATTGCAATGTGTATAGCCAATCGAAAACTGATTGACTTCTGTTTAAAATATTCTTTTTCAGATTATCGCAAGCACTTAATTGAAAAATCGTGAAAAGTGTTGTGAAAAGTTATAGTGACTTTTACAGAAGTTATAGTCACATAAAATTATTGATCATAAAGCCATTCCTTTTTCCTGTGAATAAATTCAGGTTCAAGTGTTCGATTATTTATTAAACAATGTCGAAACATCAACTTACTTTCAACATTTTATTGGATACTGTGTAAACCGATCTTAGTCCTCAATTAGAGTTGTTAGACATTGTTCTCACGCTTTCCATTCCAGTTCAATAACTTCGCAAAAAAAAATATCATCCATCGAGAAGTCATTTTAAAGATGAAACTCCAACCTCTTGGAATCTTGGGGTTAACAATAAAATTTTACGTCGTTTAAAATTTCTTACGACCTTCCATCGACAGTTTACGGCTCTATAAGCTCATAGCTAAGTCCTTTCATTTCTGCCCATTCTTCTCTCCGGCGCAGAAAACTGGCGATCTCTCTCCTTAGAAAGCGTATGATTGCGGATAATCGGCTTGCCGTTTCTAAATCCCGCGAAGCCTTTTCCCGGGAAGTCGGCGGACGCAATGAGAGACTATTGTATTTCGATGTTACTTCGTCCTCTCTGATTCCTTCGCACTCGTTCCCCTTGGGCTCGGAGAGGAAACTATGGTCAGTTACGGGTTCGACAAACGGAAGCTCGTTCGGCACACCAGCCAGTGTCGCCAGATCAGGGGAATTGTCTTGAATCGAGGGGGAAAAGTTACCCTCTCTCTGCCAATACCGGATTAGTCACGTGACATTGTGACAGATGCGCGACAGAGACGAAACGCGTCACGTGACCGGCCCGTGCCGGAAGAGTGGGAGATTAGCGTCGTAGAAGGGAAAGGGTAGAGTGGGGGATAAGTCTCAATCTGGCGACACTAACTTTCATGGTTCACTGTATAAAACGATCACTTTTTGAATACTGTGAATGGAAAAATAAATTTTGAAAATGTTATAATCGGTCGGAATTACACAGAAAATACTAAAATTTAAAAATTAAAAAATTTTTTTAACTTGTAGATCTGTGTCCGATCACTTTTTGAATATTGGACTATACGACTTGGATCACTTCGAGAAAATAGAACAATTACTTTACAATTGTTCCATCTCCACAGCAATAGTTTAAAAGCTCACAACCTTCTTATATGGGCCTATATCGAAAATTTAAAAAATATTGTAGATCTGTGTCAATTATATTTCTGATATAACAGTGTGTTTCATGTAACATTTCTATCTTTTACTATTAGTAAGTGATTCGTTACAATGTAATTAGTAGAACACGTAATGTATTTCAATAATATCATTTTTATTAATGTGTTTATTAATCAATATTACAAAAACTTTTGAGTTTTTGTGCGAAATAGATATAGGTCCACATAATAATTTTCTAGTTGAACTTAGAAAAATATTGAAATTAATTAATTAACCAGAAAACGGTCCTCCGTTGTTTTTTATTATCACAAATATCCTTTGTGGCATTCAGTCTATTCAATTCTCTAAAGTTTCTGATCTGACCTGAGACCTATTGGCTCCATTGCAATAAACATTTCCTGACAAAATGTCCCCGTACATTTTGAATGGAGTCAAGGTCTGGACTTCTTGATGGCCTAAGGCAAAACTTCAACTTCTGCCATCTGAAAGTATGCGTTAATTGCTTTTGCACGATGAATTAGCGCAATATATTGTTCGAAAATAAAATGTCGACAGCTGATAGACGACGCTGGTTAGAGTTTTGATGAAACATGGCCAATAACGTCTGCGACGAGCTAATAAAACGGTGGTGTTTCACGAGAGCTTGCTTGTTCGCGGGACCTTTATGACTTCATCTGAAGACGCCGAACGTGCGAGGGAGGAACAATTATCAATGGACCCAAAAGTTCCTAGAGTTGTAGTCAGTAAGATGAACCTCCGGCGCGACGCAACGACCGTTCAAGTTTCCGCGAAGATCTGTTACGAACGACAGACGAGCAGGATTCCCTTGTATCCGCTGAAGAATTGGTCGGGCAACTTCAATCAGCCTGTCGTACAGTTCACCGATCTTTGAGAAACATCCGAGAACTTTTCAAATACGGGCAATGGAGGGTTCTTGAATCGCTGGGTCCTCGTCCCTTCTGAGGAAATAAGGACCAGATCCGAACGAATCATTATATAATAAATACGGGGTTATAGCAGGCAGCAGAAGAAAATAATAACACTCGCCAAATAATGTCGATTGTTCGAACAGACGGTGGCCATGACGAATAAAGATCAAATTGAAGGGGAGGAATAACGAGGTCTCGAACAACTTCAAGATAATTGACATTCGAGAGTGAAGCAATCTTTTATCTCTCTGCTTGTCGAAAAATATTGCTATTTTCATACTGTAGTACTAATTGGAATGATCGTGACTAATGCCTGTTGGAATGGTTCCTGGATATTCGTAATTCGACGTCGGATTTTTCTGCGAATTCATACGTTACGAATTTTTACGTTTTCTGAACAATAAAGATTTCAATAATAGCTAGAGATCAGTATTTAATTACGACAGTGATTACTATTTCAGTGAACCACTGCAACAGATGTTAAATCAGTTAACGAACCAGCAATCATCGGAACAGTCATGTTTTGTTAAACGTACGTTATAAAGAAACCATATAACTCGTGTAAGTTTGATTATTTTTACTTAAAAAAATTATTTATGTACAGGATGTTTCAAAATTATATGTCGTGACCACTATAGTGATTTCACATGTCTGGATAGGTGGAGATCTATTAACAAAATGGATCGCAAAAATTATCTTGACCCTCTTTTATAGTACTCATCATTAGACGGCGGATTTGATGCAATTATGGCAAAAATGGGTAGGTACAATTGAACATGGAATAAATATTAAGAGAAATTAGAATCATGAATTTACTATTTTCAACGAATTCAAATTATTAAAGGATGGAAGAATTTTTTACGTGGCCGCTCTTTCTTGAAATTGATGCACAAAATCCTGATTTTGAATAAAGATCCGCAGTCTACTCATCACGAAGAACAAAAGTCTCAAATTGGAACTATAGGTCTCGAGGCACACACACAAGCGTTCTTTTAAAAAACAACTTTAAAGTGAACTGTTGTATTTCATATGTCTACAAAGTGTCTGAAAACAGTATAAACGTGAGGTCATTCACGTGAACATGAGAAAACATGAGAAAAGGTGTTTTCATCTGACGCGTCGTTTTCGAGAAAATTGACTTTATATAGATCCGTCAAGTTTGCGTGCCTAGAATTCTTAAGAAATAAATTCTTAAGAATTAGCACTCGTGTTAGCCGAATGTTCAAACTCAAATTTCTCGGAAAGGAGGAGTCAAATGAAAACAATTTGTTCTATTGGGTTGGCAAGAAAGTAGTTTCTTTCCATTCAATTTTTTTATTCAAGCAATGAACTTTTACATATTTTATATTTTCCATTTTGTTCGCTGATTTCTTGCCATCTTTCGTTGTAAAAAAAACTGATCCAAGTGCGATTTCAGGTGATCACCATTTCACCATAAAATACCGAAATCACTTTCTTGCCAACCCAATATATTTTCTAATGCAGAATTATCCTCCCCACGTTTATACCATCGTGGGACACCCTGTAGACATATGGAATAAAATAGTTCACTTTTTAAAGTTGTTTTCTAAGAGAACGGTTCACTTGAGATTCATCGCTCCTTTGAGACTTGTTCGTCGCGATGAGTACTTTACAATGCAATAAAACCTTGAGATCCAAGGTCAATTTTGTAGTCCATTATCTAAATAGATCTCCACCGATCCAGAGGTGCAGAATCGCGCAATAGTGGTCGCGACATCAAATTTTGGAACACACAAATTGTGTCATTGTTGTTCTAAGAAATATTCGTAACAAATTGCTGAGAGGTCGGCCACGAAAACCAGGATGTTCCCAAAGTTTTTACGCAAACAACAACGGGCAGAATTTATTTCTACAGCTAATAAAAAGCAATAGAAAAGAAGGAACGAAGAAATATGGGGAAATGACACGTAGCGGGGCTGGAATATAAAGCGTAGAATGCATAGAATGTAGAAACTGGGTCAAACTTACGCGTCCGAGTCTCGTGATAAAGGTGTCGAATATCGTTTAGAATGTGTTTGGCGTTCGTTGCGCCGGAAAATTTTCCCTGTCCGGGTATCGGGAAGCGTTCTCGCGTTTCCATTTCTCGCGACATTCGGGAACACAGGTACCATCCGAATAAATTCACAGCGACAGGTTCGCAGAGGTTGTCGGGGGGAGGGGGGGGGGTGAAACGAGGGATGGCCCACCCGTAGAATTTTCGCTATCGGGGGAAATCGGCCGGGAAACACCCGCATCTCCTTCTAGAATCACCGAAGGTGTGCAAGTCGTTCGTCTAGAAAATATGCATCTTCCAGGGCTTCGGCTTCAATGCACGCGCCCGCATCATCTTTGCCGGCGCGGCGCGAGTATTCTGCTCCCAGCGAAAAATACCTCCGCGATACCGAATTCTCCGCCCCCAATTGCTCGGAAACAATTTGTCACGGGAAACACGCCGTGTCGCGACATGTAAATCTCGATATACGTTAAGAGAACGAAATTATTCGCTCGACAACCGTGAATTCGCAAGCTCCTCTTTCGTTCTCTCGCTGTGCTCCGTTGCGACTACAATAGAATTCGAACCGTACCCAGGGGTATTCTGGATTTTCATTGTCAAAGAATCGTTTTCTTTTTTCATTTTCTTTAACCCTCTGCACGTGGTAATATGCTCGGGTAAAGGGAGGAGAGTATGAACGGGTATTTGCCCGCGATTTTAAAAGCAATTTACGTAAATGATTGAAAAATTCTAGATGTCTCATTCATTTTGAACGGCATTGATTGACATTCCAATAATGCGGACATAGTTTTTTACGAAATGGCGTAAAATAAAACCGCCAAATTGAGATCGCGATTATGTCATTATATAACATCCATTTTAATTCAGAACGTGTAACTTTTAACAGCTTGAAACAAAAAATATATATACTCATAGTATGAAAAAAACAATTGACTCGGTTTTTCACTGTATTGAGAAATTAAGCTTTATTTTTTTTTTGTGGCGAAAATTTGGCGAAAAATTCAATCAATCAATCTTGTTTTGCACATAAATAAAAAATAATTGATCATATTAACAAATGTTATACATTCCTCAGAACTTAGATAGTTATTGTATTTATTGACATTCTTTATTATAGAAACTATGGCTATTGGTCTATTTAAGTTCTTCACTTCATACATATAACATTGTTTGCTCTTATGATTGTCAATACATATGTATGTTAACTGATCAAAATTAATTGAGCATGAGAATAAACAATTTAGTAATATTATACATGTAAACTTCACACGAAGTTTAAGCGGAAAATCATAAACAACCGTGTTAATCGATATTCTATTAAATGCACATCAATCACATTTTGAAAGAGGTTGTACGAGCAGGTACCTGACAGGCTGCATTTCCGTATATAATGGATCAATTTCATTTGAAATAATTGTAAATAACTTTGAATAAATAACTTGTAACCATTATCTGGTTATAAAACCAAATAGATTCTTACCAAACAATTTTTATTTGGATTACTTGCTTCGTTGGAATAAAATAACAGATCATTTTAATTTTATAATGTTATTGCTTTCACTTCAAACGTTGCGTGAAAAACGGATAATCTGAAATATTTTTGTGAAAGCCATTCGAGAAATTATTTTAGGAAATTTTTTTTCAAACGTAAAGTAAAGTAGAAAATGATTCCATTTGATACAGAAATGATGATTTAATCCGGAGGGAAATAATTTATTTTTTCAACTAAACCAACTCATGGTCAGTTTATTCAATTCATAATCAGACACGAACAATGGATTTCTGATTTTCGAGAAATTGTCGATATCCAACACTTGCAATTTCGTAAACAATAATCGTACAGTAACAAACCTAAATTCACATTTTAAAGCTTAAAGACACTGTCACGTCATACAAAGTTATCTCGAACAAACTTGAATGATGGGTGGCGAAAGTGGAAGCCTCAATCTTTAAAAAGGAGGCCACATTTATTCTTGTACTATTTTTTATAACGAAATTATCGTAATTTAAATGTCGACGATATTAATCGAGAATAGAAAATTCACTGTTCAAACTAGTTTTGGATTTTCTGTAAAAAAAAACTTGAAGGTATTTGTATTGATGATAGTTAGACTCTGAATCTTTATGAAAGATAAAAAGTTTGTGTATCAACTGCACAAGACCAAAAATGAATTTATATTTTTCATTAATAATTTTAAAAGTCTCTTAATCTTTTCACTGTTTTAAATTGCACCTACTCATTTTTGTCATAAATGCATAAAATCCGGAGTCTAGTGATAGTAAATATAAAGTATCCTTTAGATACTACTGACAGAGTTAATTGTACCCAGAGTTGGGGGCAAAAATTTTATTTAAATAAAATTTTTGCCCAACTCTGGTTGTACCTGATTGCAACGTAATTATTTCAGTTATTTCAGAATTCGATTATTTCTGGAGAAAGTTAATCGAATCAATTGTTCCGAAATCGGAGAACTATAAGTGACCGCGGCAAAGTTGTCGAGAGGAGTGCGCCGAGTCGGTGGTAATTACTTTAATTTAATGAGTACTCGAAAGTATGGATATTTTTCCCGTCGCTTCGACTGACTCGACACAACCGCGTAACAAATTGAATTCCGAATGGAATTTTCGTTGATCGTCGGGGCAGTATCCGCTTGAACTATGAACTTCCAAAGATCCTTTAAAAAATCAATTTCGATTGTTCGACGTGTTGAATAAAGCCGCACGTGCCCGGAGAAAAAATTCCTCTGAATATCAAAGGGAAGGGAAACTACTTAAAATGCTAATCCTTAGCTACTTACTCTTTTCTATTCCGACCGGATACCGTCCCATCCAATTAGGATATCAGCCGGTTCGAGTAAAGGGTCGAAAGTTCCTCCATTACAAGCGAACCGCACATTGTTTTCCTTGCTGATTGAATTAAAACGAACATTACGATTGAATTGGACAAAGAACAAAAAAAAAAAAGATAAAGAAACGAGTGTTCCTGCAAGGGAAGATTACACCTAAGTGAAGTTTCGTGTTAAGTGAAACCAGCGCGATTTATAACAAAGAGACAGCCGCAAAGGAAAGGAGAACTCGGTGTTTTATTGTTCCGCTTTTGTTTCCCGGCTCGTTTAGAAGTGATTTCTCAAAGGAATGAATAGAAGTATTGTAACCGGGGAGCCTCCGCTCATTCTACCGGCTACCGAACCCCTTCGCGGCTTTGTGAAAACTGATATCGAGTTATTCCTTTTGGTTGCGGATAACGTTCTTAGTTATCTATGTCGGTCGTAATGTCGGCATACTAATTGCCACTCTGAGAATCCCTTTGTGTGTTACAAGGATGAGCCTCGCCTCGCCTCGCCTCAGCTCGAGTAAATTCCGATGACTGAGTTGTGTTAACTGCTTATTAAAAGATTGAAAGATGGGATCGATATCCACGAGGGCCAGAGAAAGCCCGGTTTCTTCCAGTTCTCCTTTTTAATTACGGAATGAGATCGCGGGGACGAAAATATAGGTCTAGTTCGTGTTCCGAGCAAGCCAGACGCCGCTGCTCCGTATCATTTGTCATCGGTTCTACCATTGAATCCCTTTGTCACTGTTTTTCCGACTTTTTCGAAGCCGAGATAATGGTATGAATGATGGTAATATGCTCGGCTAAAGGGAGGAGCGTCACTGAACCGAGGACGTTGTTTTTCTGTGTACAAACTAAGTTTTAGTGTCGTATATGATGGATGATAATTAAAGAACGTAAACGACACATTTTTGATCATGACAATGTACTCGCACAACTGAATGGAAACCTCTAATAAAGGGTGGGCCATTTAAGATTTGGAATTTGAATCGGCTATAAAAAAAAAAACTAATGAATATTTTTTCAAAGTTACGAGTTTATTAGAAAGATTGAACCTTTCCATTTAGGAATGGAAGACAACATCATTGAAATGACTGCCACGGCTAGCCTTACAATACCCCATTCGATCAGTCCAATTTTTCAGTACATTTTCGATTGTTTGAGCATCTATTTCGTCAATGGCAACTTCGATTTCGTGTTTCAAGTCGTCAATCGTCGCTGGATGGTTAGCGTAACACTTGTTCTTAACGGCTCTCTACAAAAAAAAGTCCAACGGAGTCAAATCGCAGCTTCGAGGTGGCCGATTGACGTCAGCATTTCGGCTGATTATGCGATTTTCGAAAACAATGCGCAAAAGATCGATTGTTACGTTGGCTGTGTGGCACGTTGCGCCGTCCTGTTGTAACCGAATGTCGTCTATGTCATCCTCTTCAATTTTGGGAAACAAAAAATCGCTTAGCATGGCGCGGTAGCGATCGCCATTCATTGTAACGGCGTTTCCTTGCTCATTTCCGAAGAAAAATGGCCCAATAATGCCGCCAGACCAAAATCCGCACCAGACAGTCACTCGTTGTGGATGCATTGGTTTCTCCACGATGACGTGTGAATTTTCTGAGCTCCAGATAAAGACAATTTTGCTTATTGACGTATCCTCCGAGGTGGAAATGAGAGGCCCAAACAATCGAAAATGCACTGAAAAATTGGACTGATCTAATGGGGTATTGTAAGGTTAGCCGTGGCAGTCATTTGAATGATGTCGTCTTCCATTCCTAAATGGAAAGGTTCAATCTTTCTAATAAACTCATAACTTTGAAAAAATATTCATTTTTTTTTATAGCCGATTCAAATTCCAAACGTTAGATGGCCCACCCTGTATAAGCGTCTACAGTGTATCTATATTATTAGACCAGGAGTTCCCAACAGGGTCCAGGTGAACCCCTTGAGGGTCGATGGGAGTTTAACTCGTTTGCTACCAGCCGTCACATATGTGTGACACATCGGTTTGTTATCAGTGCCCGTCGTCACATATATGTGACAGACGTTATTGGTCAATTTATGATGACATGGTGAAACGCGTTGTGTTTTGAACAGAATTCTTATAGCCCAGTGACACATATGTGTGCCAGTTTAAAAGAATGTTTATTTTACTTTTTTAGAATGTTTTAAATATAAATACGTAAAGTCTATTCCAATTGGTGTCATATAATCCCGAAAAAAATCATGGCCTGTGGTGGACGTTTTTCCCATGAGACCCTGGTAGCGAACGAGTTAAAAAGGATCTATAGCAGTATATCCCAACTTTGTAAAAATTCTTACGCCCCTATGTAACATATATACATAATTTTTAATATTCAAAAATTGAATTGTTCACTGAAGAAACTTAGCCCTTTGCACTCGAAGCTATTTTAACTTAATGTTTGTCAGCATGCATCCTATTTTGTATTTTGAACATTACTATCCGCAATAAAGATCCGCAGCTTAATCATTATGTACAGTGAGTCTCATAATTGATGACACATCTCGACCAAAATTCGTCAATAAGTTGTTTGTCCACGAATATAAAGAGAATAAACAGCAATTGTATTGAGGGACGTTGGGATACAATTTATTAACATGTAAAATTGAACATCTAAATTAAAATTAGGGATTTTAAAAATCAGATGTAGGACTGAAAGTGATCTATAATAATCTGTAATAGTATTTCGTGATTGAAACGCTTTATAACATTTACATACTAAAATCGAATCGCATGTAATAACCAGAGATGGGCAAACATTTTATTGAAATAAAAATTTCGAATAAAGTGGATTCTTCCAAGTGGGTTTTTTCAACTTACTTTATTCAAAATTTTTATTTAAATAAAACGTTTGCCCAACTCTGGCAACAACCTAATAAATAATGTGACCTTCTGTAATCAATTTTTAAATATTCCCCCGAGTCTGTACTGATATCGGATCCGAGAGGTTAATGAGCTCCCATCAGTTACATGACAGACAGTAGGATGGATTCGTACGCAATCAGACCAGTAGGATGAAGTCGACATTAATTCAACAAGTAGTATGAAGGTGGTATTAATCGAATAAGTAGTACGAGATCTGTAGTAATCAGACAAGTAGCATGACATCGACATTAGCCAGACAGGTAATATTCAAGTCCTGCTCATTGTGCATAACAGTGGAACATACATTAACATATAGAAGGAAGTACATAGTTTGAAAATATTTGACATGTACCTTTTTTTGTGCTATTATTCATGTCGACGAGTTGAAATGGTCCAATAACTCGTGGAGTTAAAAGAAACTTACTAATGGCGAAATTGTGCAATTTTCGGAATTCATGTCCAAATCTACTGGATTACATAGGAGACAGGCAAAAATTACTCGTTACCCAAGTTACAGAGCAGCAGAGCTTTTAAGGGGGGAATCTCATGTAAATGGCCCGTTTTTCAAGAATTTTTTTTGAAAAGTGTAATGCGTAGATTGATTTAAAATTTGAGGTATCATTTATTAATGTTATAGTGCAAAAAAAATATTTTTTATAACTTCTAATTGTTGGCAACAATGGTGCAATGGCGGCTTGAAAATGGCATCAGCAAAAACATCAAAATGGATTCGTTATTTTATGCAAAAACGCTGAGCATGACATTCTCCTTTTATTAAAATTGGTAAAATTGCAAATACGGCGCAGATTAAAAAAACGGATTTTCTGTTATGAACTCTGTTATGAGCTCGTCATTCTGAGATCGAGTTTTTGAGCTACGTTGCATTTCGAGAAAAATGCGCTCAAAGTTCGAGCGTCCGACGAGGGCCCGACTGCCTGAGCCGCTCCGCTCAATAAAACCCAATAAAACCTCAATAAAACTCAATAAAACAAATAAAAAATTTTATTTTGAATCTCTGATCACTTTCTAACTTTTTCTATCGTATTCCTCGGGAAACCTACCGATTTAAGCAAAAAAAAAGCTCAAAATGCCCCCTTAATTCGAACGGTTTCTGCTCCTTCTTTGTTCGTTGCTTCATCGCGCTGCAGCACCAACACTTCACTCGGTGGAGCCTGTAGGCGAAGCCAGACCATCTTTGCCAACACGCGTCTACGTCGCGCTCTGATTGGTTCGTGTTTTCCGGTAATAACTCCTTAACAAAAGCCAAGACGGACATTTTTGCAAAGGAAAACGTCACTTCAAATGACCTCAGGATCCGCCCATTTCAGAGAACCGAAGGAGTTTCGAGACACCCTGTATATTATTTTGTTATATTTCAAGTAACGAAAATACTGAAGGTAAAATGTTCCCCCACCCTGTATTAGGTATACTCTGTGTACAGCTTATTAATCGGAATTGTAGGATACATTACTCTCCCGAAACTCAATTTACGAAGATCACTGTTGTTTCCTTGGAGCGACCTATAAGAACGAAACGCAAGGGACGTTCAAGGAACTCGCGTTCGCGTGTTAGAAACTACCATCGGATGGTTTCTGAGCAGAAGCATATATATTAAAGAGCGTAAACGCCTGGTATTTGCTCGAACTTTGACAAACTTCTGTGATATTATCGCGGTGTTTCCATCGATGGGACGCCCGAGTTTCGAAAACCCACCCGCCGGCGTAATATGAAATGCAAATTGCGATACAGAAGGCTCGTCACAACTTCCGGTTATGAAACGCGAATGTACGGTATGGCTTTCTCATCAAAACAGAGATGTTCGTCGTGTATGAGAGCACTCGGCCCAATTCGAATACGCGCATGCGTTTAATTCCCGCTAAAAGATATCCCCGGTCTCGGCCATCTCCGTTTCGCCACCATGAAATTATTACTGGCATTATCATGGCAAAGTAATGACTCTCGTCACTCGGCCCCGACCATTGTTCCATTGTCAAACGCGCGACGCGGGACTTTATTTTATGAACGAGAAGAAACTTCATCTTCATCAAGCGAACAAACAAGAGAATTACGGGAAATAGTTGCTGACTTCGAGCGAGCTACAAATGCACCTGTACAGAAAAATTTACGTGTACCTGATATATTTTTAATATCTGAACCGGAGAAGCTAATTATTTTGGCACGTTATGGGCACTCAATTTAACTAATGGGTTGGCAAGGAAGTAATTTCGGCATTGAAATCGAATTTTTTTATTCGAGCGATAAACTTTTGACGAGTAAAATATTCTTTTTTGCAAAACATCATCGAAAAATATCTTATTCGTTAAATTTCGTTACTTGAATAAAATTTGGGCTCTATTTCACCTTAAAATATCGAAATTACTTTCTTGCCAACCCAATATTACTGTATAAGGTTAAATACATTGTAAGTAAATAACATTCATTTGTAGAATAAACTGAAAATATAAACAGTCGTTACTACACTGCGGATCTCTGTGCAAACTAAGGATGTCGATTTTGGTAAACAGGAGATAAATATTAATTTATTTAATCGTTTAATAGATTTTTTTACATCGAGAAGGACATAATATTCTCAGATTTTTAAAATCTTTCACTACTTTATATTTCAACCTGTCAATTTCTTCATAAATGCATAAAAATCCGCTGTCATGAGTGTATGTACTGACATATTTAAAATTTATAATCACTGGACTGCGGATTTCTATGTATAATAAAAACTGTCTACCTGAATCGCAACAAACTGGGCTGAGATAAAAATATAATTTCTTTTTTAAAATGTTTAATAGGTTGAACATGATATAACAGTAGCATTAAATTCGTCTAATGTTTTTGCTGTTTTAGATTACACGTACTCATTGTTGTCATAAATGCATAAAATTATAACTGGACTTTGCGCAAATATTTTCTGTACTAATTCGAAGAAATAGAGATTCAATAAAAATGTATTTCTTCGTTTGATAATTTCAATGATTCGAAAATAATTTAGAAATGCATTTAAATTCTGCTAATGACTTCACAATTTTGTATTTCACCTATTCATTTTCGTCAGAAATGCATAAAATCCGCAGTCCGAATTGTAACAAATGATTTTGTAAGTGTAAATATCCTCTCGACTATATGGTTAATTTTATGATTTTCAAAAAATCCAAGTCGCACAATAATAAAAAAACATTAATCGTCCTTTTAATATTATTGCTAGTGACTATATTTTCCACAAGAGTCAATGTTGCCTAAAAATGTCATCGCCTTGGTGCCCTTTAGCCCTTTTCTGCTACTGAAATTAATGTAAACCTAAAATCAATAGACCTGCGACACTATCTTAAAAATAAAAAATTGTTGTTCCGTTCGTCATTTATATAATTTTGGTAACAATCTCCCAGCAATAACACTTTATCAACTACTATAAAAAAGTTATAAATTCCTGGAATATTAATGCTATGTGTTATAATTTTAGACGCGTTGTGCACGAAATTAATTGAGCATTCTTTATTTAAAATATATCAATCTGATTGCGAGACATCAATGAATACGTGAGGCAGCGTCCGTGTTCATATTTATACAGCATCTTTCGAAACGCAAAACCGCCAAAAATAATTTAGCGATGATTTTCATGCTCCTATTGAAATCGGTCTATCATGATCAATCTCATCGGACGTAATTGAGCGAAATATTCGGCTTCGACTTTCTCATTCACCGAGGAAAGGGGAATCGCTGCGTATTATCGGTAATTTGCAAAAACAATACAAACGACGGCAAACAATGGGAACAGCTGGCGGGAACAGTAATCAGAATTTCTAATTATCAAACACGATCCTTTGTCATGGGGTCGCGAGCCACCGCGTTCGAAAACAATCACGTAGGCAAGCTCGATTGTACCTGCAGGCACGTACACACGTGACACTTACCTGCTCGGGGCTCGAGCTAAATAACCACAAAACACGGTCACCGGCATCAACAACCTGTTGATATTTGACGTATTTAAGAAGCGAGTTGCACGCTCCCCTGATAGGCTGTGTGTGTTATTTTTTCCGTTGAATTATCGAGCGCGCCGAATCGCAACCAGCCTGCGCCGAGTCACGCCCGACACAAATCCTTCTCGTCGGATCTGATAACGTCGAGAGCTCGTGTCCTGGGAAACCTGCACACGGAATATTCAATTAAGCGCCGCTGCCACAGTGCGTCGCGTCGACCAAGAGGGTGAAAATTAAAAAATAATTTCCGTACTAAAGCGACTCTCATTAATATTCGGACATTCTTAAATAACTTTGTAATATTGGATCATACGACTTGAATTTTTTTTTACGAGGCTAGAACAATTAGTTTACTATATGAAAAAGAAATTTTTTAATTTTGCGACTTTTTATGTGAGCCTATATCGATAATTTAAAAAATACGTTTTGTAAATCTGTGTCAATTGCATATATCCCGAAAATTTAGTTTGAAAATGGTGAAAATTGCAGTTTTTCACGATTTTTCGGCTGGAAGTGTTTTTTTCAGACATATTTTCAGAATATGTTTAATTGATACAGATCTACAAAATGTATTTCGTACAACAACCTTACGTAATTCATAATGTTTCCTTCTGCTAAAAATAGTATAAAAGCATCATTAATTTTCACAATGGATATCCGTAATCTAATAGAATTCAAAAATAGAATTTGAATAGGAATATTATGCAAAATTGAATCTAAATAGAGGTCTAAATTCTCTGTCAACGATTGTAACACGTCATCATGAAAATAAGAATAACTAAGTATTTAACTATACATTGCACAATTATTTAAACCTCTGTTTAGATTCATTTTCCATAATATTCCTATTCACGAACTGTGCATACGAATTTTACACGTCATCATGAAAATAAGAATAATTTTGCACTTAATTGTACATCACACAATAATTTTGAATTGAATTGTACAAGATTTCAAACGCAGCTAAAGAATGTATTGAAATATTTATATTTGTTAAAGTCCATCTCGATATTTGGGTTCGAAATATGCTTTGTAATGGAATGTTTGAAGTCAGTTCACTTTTGGTTTCGAATAAAGTCTCTTGAGCTGCAACGATCCGCGTTAATATGCGTTCGTTGTAAACAAGCCGCAATTTCTCTATGTTGAAACAACGCTTATTGCATCGCTTTACGCTCCGCCGAGTAAACAAAGATGTGTCCTATTCTCAAATACGTATTATACCAATAATTTTCAAGGCAATCGAGTTTATGGTATCGTGATCACCATTAATTACCAGTCAGAAATTAATATTCTGCATCATCGATTGCTCATAGACCGGCTGAACTGTGTGTTGTACCTATGAATTACAACACAATTATTTTCATACTATCCTGTAATATCCTGTCTGTATTAATGCGATTAATGTTATTAGTAGGCAACGGATTTCATGCATGTATGAAAAAAAATGAGTAGGTGTAATTTAAAATAGTGAAACCATTAAGAAAATTTAAATATACTGTTATATTATTTTCTACTTATTAAACATATCAAGAAAGAATGATCTATTTTACATAAAGACTGCAGAAAGCATTGTTTCATCGATTTGTTTTACAAAATACAAGAAAAGTTAAGGAAATTTTTTAATTGCTTTCTTCAATACGAATTTTTTACTCGCTAAAATCAAATTTCCTTGTTCCAGTTTTTAATAAATGATCTATAAAAATGGCCATATATACAAGAATCCATTGTTTGAATACACCGTTTAAATTATTCAATTATTAAATTTCTCGTTAACCGGAAAAAGTACAAAAATATTTCGATATTCTTTTTGTGTCAAAATAATGTAAACAAACACAATCGGTCCTACAGTTAAACGTTTTAAAAGTGATATTTCAATTCATGCTTTTCGCCAATATTTAGTGCATATGTATATCAATATCAACCTGTATATGGTAAACACTTCAGTCGTCCATAAATATTAGTATAGAGCGCATAAAAGTCTTTTCAAATGAATTTCGAGAATTATCATTTGCAACGTTCCATGTTATTCGTTTTTCATATATAAAAATTCATGATATGGAAACTGGTAACGCGTTTTTTTGCTCTGGAAAATGCCACACGTTCAAACGTCTCACTGCGGAGTATTTAACCGCAAAAGCTGGCCAAAAGTCGTTTAAGAAATTTTGTCTGAAATATAAAATTTTGCTTTCTGAGAGACAGTTGAATATATAGAAAAATAATACTCCAACAACTTTATTTTATTTTATTCACTGGTGAAATGTTATGCTTTATTATAGGTGAAGAGTTTTCGTATGTAATACTGTTTCATTCAACTAGTCCCTGAATTACCGTTCGCTCATTAAAACTATTCAACCGTGTCCTTAAAACATTTGACGAATCTTTAAAAAAACAATGATATTTGAGGTGCAAACGTTGTGTTTAGGAACACAGCATGATAGAGAAAACCAGAAAAAATACATTTGTACTCAGCGCACGGAAATCAATAAACTGGAACCTGTTCAGCGTTGGAACGCGGAAAAGTACACATTTGTTGCACGACGTAAGCTGTGCAAATGTAATTTGCAAGATGGTTCGCACTCTATAAAATTTGACTGATCCATTTCGCACTTGTTCATACAATGCTGATGGGATTAACGATGATTTACATTGAATTTTTATTCACGGGGACCGTTCCGCAGGAATAAAAGTTTCACGACGGGCAAATGATATTTTGGCAATTCATTCGATTCACACCGATGTCCTTAATTATTCAATGAATTCGAGCCGCATACTAAACCGTGCTATTTAATTACAGCGCTCGATACAGAACGAGTCCTCCCGCGTATAGTTATACACTTTCGCGTGACGATTTCCATCAGATCGGACCGCCCACTCATCGGCGGAGCGTTTCTAAAAATTTAATAGTACCATCACGCTTCGCTCGGACATAATGTCAATCAATTACACAACAACCTAGCGCGCCCTATAATACCGGTGTACAACAAAAGGCCAAAAGTACCGGAAAATACTAAACACAGGTGTACAACACAGGACCTATTAATTTAGCCGATAGAAGCTGGAATATCCAATTACGAGGATAATCGATCAAAAATGTTTCCATTGTCTGTCGTATCGAAGCTAAATGGCAGTGATGTAATTATCTCGAGTCATACGTATTAGATTGAATCGCGGATGCGTCGAAGTCTGGCGAAATTTAGTCGACGTCTAGGCTGTCTATCCATCAACGGGTTCCTGTCATTTCTTCGAGCAGACACGTAATTCTCGAGATCGGCCCGTCGAAACTGTCACCGGCGCGCGGCACAGCGGCGTGGCCATTTAATAAAACCAGCCGCGAAATGATAAGCATCGTCTGATAGGATCGAAGCCGGGTGAAGGGCACGCCGACGAAAGCCTAGAAGAGGGATTAGCTGGATTAGTTGGCCGGCTGAATCTATCTATTCCGGAGTTGGATGAAAGGGATACCTATAATTACGTTCCCCTTACGGTGAGAGGGCGCGAAAAGCCTGGCTATGAATGACGTCGATATCTCTTCTTCCAAAGGGGTCGAAATTGAACCCGCTGCACACGCTTTTTCTCCCTTCCACCCCTCCCCGGCCCCATCCTCCGTATCCTTTTGAGACGGCTTTTCAGCCGTTCTCAACGCCACGCACACCGAGCGGAATCCTCGTACAGGTTGCTTCATAAGCAAAACAATGCCCGGAAAACTTATCGGTCCTGTAGTCTCGCGCTACATTTTCCGTGATTCACTCCTTTTCGCTCGTGCTTCCCCTGCTTTAGCTTTATATCGTCTTTCAGATTGGTTCTCCCCGCGCGGCTCTTGCAAATAGACTGCGCGTAGAAACTTTGAAAAGCCTCGACGAAAGTCGAAGCTTTCGTTTGACTCGATGAAAGAAACTGAGATGATGTAGTTGGCGAGTAATAAAACGTTGGATTGCAAATGTTTAGTCAAGAATATACAGTTTTTCGTTACATTGGGGTGTGTTGAATGGGGAAACGGAGTATTTGGTGCTCGATTGTTAATTCTTGGTAATTAATTATTGAATTGTTTACCGACAAACGAAAGTTTCCATCGCAAACTTTCAATCTGGAAATTTATTTTCAAGCAGCAAACCTTTTTTTTATACATATCTACATCTTATAATATAAATTGATAGTTGATTTATAACAATGAAGCGAGTAATGAAACTGGGATGACAAAAGCAAATTTAATTCCACATTTTCGTGATTAGAGTTTTTTTTTTAGTTTTCTACATTATATTACCTTTGTTACTTTCTATTAAATACGTACAGTTTATTCCCTTTCTGGTATACACTCGGGGTAAAAAGTATTCGTACGCTTTTAAAAACGAATAATTTTTTAAAAATTGGATTAAACAGTTTGTAATAATATTCAGAAATTGCAAATTTAACGTTTGTTTTCTTCAAATTATGAGGAAATTAAAAGAATAATTTGTACGGTACATCTCAGTGGCATTCTGTTTATTAAATACATTATTTTCAGCATCACGGAACATATTAACATGCCTTCACAATTATCTTATTTCATTTGTTATTTTGCTCGATATCGATTCAAAATAATTACGCGTTAATTTATTTCAAGATTCAATTTATTTATCTCGGAATATTTTATTATTTGAATATCCAATGCAATTTTTGTTTCATTTCGTATTTGAATAAATGTTTCAATGAGTAATTTATGATTAGATAAATGTTTCAAATGAGAAAATGTTTAAATGACCGTTGATTATTATCATTGTTTTTACCAGATAACGAAGTTACTTTTCCATACTGTTATGTTGAAATTGAAAATCATAATTTGATGGAAATAATTTATTATTTCGAATCATTACGTTTTATCTTCATCACAAATGATGGTCTAATTTAATGTAAGAATAATTAATTAATTCCCCAAGAAATTATACCTTGATGATATTGTTACAGCATATTTTATGAACTAATATATTTTAGCTACATTTTAATTATATTTTGGTTGTACTAGCTTCTAAAATGAGTTGACGATGACATTTTTCACAGGTTGGATTCACTATTTTTTGTGTTTCGGCAGAACGAAGAGATTCGTTCTCTTATTTTTTGCTCATCTACAAACCTGTAAAGTTTCCGCAAAAGCAGAGGAAAGAAGAGGACGTTGGATAACGTTCTCTGTGAGTTATGAATCTTTCTGTATACTTTCCATCTGCTCCGGATGGTGGTATTAAATCATTGTCGAAATTTTCGAGAAAATTTTTTCGAGAACATACCGTGGAATATTGCAAATGAGATGCAATGGTTTGAGGGAATCGAATTCGTTTGAATCGAACCATTTATTTATTTCATCGAGTGATCGATGGAGATCGTCGTACTCTACAAAAAAGGACTGCATATTAATTATAAACCACAAACGTAGATTCCATAAATTCAGGAGATATTTTATTATTTTACATTAAAGTGTCACCTACGATAATTTTGGACAAATTATCGACATATAACCTGTGGTAATTTTATAAAAAACAATTATAGAGAATTGAAATTGGACTCGTTTTAAAGCTTGTGAAGCTTCGTCTTTCAACTTCTTTCTATTTGTTTCCTTCTAAGACATTTTCGCATAATATAGTATCAGGTGGGTGACCCATTTTCCCCAAAAAATGAATTGAAACCCATGGAAAAACATCCGAAAATTTTTTTCGTGCTTGAATCCACTACAGGTTTGACTATTGTAGCCTCTCCTTTACAATGACCTGTTAAAAAGTATTGTACAATTTTTTCAGGATTTGATAAAACAAAAATGGGGAACATGCTCGTTCACGAAAACCCTCACGGAGTGCCTCATATTCCTGTAAACTTAACAATACACTTTCCATCCGAAGCTTAATAAAACGTACAAACTCCTAAAATCGTAGTCTTTTACGTCATTGCACAGGGGAGGCTTTAATCTTCAAGCTTATCGTTTATTCATTCACAAAGACACAAAGTCTAAATAAGATCAATCTTATCATTTTTACAAGGGAATATGTACATAATAATATTGAATTATATAAAATTTCATAAAATAATTTAATGTTATTACTGAATTTTCTGTACCAGTTACTTTTAAGGCTAGGTTTAGTGTTAAAATCGACGACCCCACAGATGTGGCCTCTCCTTGTTAGAGTTAGGATGTCCCAAATATTTGTGAAATTAGAGAAAACAGGGTTCCCATTATTTTTTAGGTTAGTTCGCGTTCCTCTTGCTAAAGAACCGAGAAACGCGGAAATTCATGATAGGTTTCTTGGGTCTCCGGAACACAGGCGTCCTCTCCTGTTTCGCGCCGTGGTAAATTTAGTTTCGGAGGCAATTCGGAACTTCGCAGGGCTCTTTTTCCGTTGCTGCATCGCGAAGTATGCGGCCGGCTAGAAACTTGGCTGCAGCACAGAAACGAGTCGTGACTCGTTACTTACGTGCAAATTCGAACCCGTTTTTCCCGGTCCGTGCTGCCGTCGCTCGATTATTAATTTGCTCATTTCGACGCTCGTCGAAATACAGAAACCTTCATGAACGAAACGATTCCATTTCCCTGCACCATATTACCAGTCTCGTTTGCATAGATCTGGTTATTGCTCGAATCAAATCGGCGTAATCTCTTTTAATGCCAGCAATTACACTGCCGAATATATGTATTTCAATAGAAGTATTCAATATAAACGCGAAAATCATTTCTCTCCGTCACATTACTTTTGCACAATTTTAAAACGGATTGAATTACCGAACTGAATTAATTGTTTATATATCACGGGTACCCATAAGTAATTTCGTTTCGTGATACTTATATATATATAAAATATAATTCAGTAATATTTATTTTACTTACCATTTAGTGTGAATTCATTAATGGCCGATTAATTTCACAATAAGCATAAGGTTTAATCAACGTGTCAAAATGACACTTTCCTTATGGGTAACACGAATATGCTCATATTTGTTGCTTAATAATGGGTACTAATATTTTTAATTTGTTTATTGAGCTTATTGAGATTGTAAAGATGTACCCATGAGGAATTTCTCAATAAATTTATTTCTTTGGGTATTATATTATAAAAAAAAATAGTCACAAATTTGGATAGATACATTTTTCTTATTTTTACAAAGTAATGTAAGATAATCTCTTTTAGCACTTCGTAAACCTAGTGTTACACATGCTTAAATTGCGATGATTGCATAAGTTCGTGCCCGATTTGAAAATAAAATTCAATGGTTAAATTTTAAAAATTGATTAAAGATTTGATTAAAGACTGGTTAAATTAAAATTAAAAAATGGTTAAATTTTCTACAATTAGAAAAGAATGGTTTCTATATGTATAATTGATTAGTAAAGTTGTATTCTTTAAAATTTTATTTTCAAATCGGGCACGCGCACTTATGCAAACATCTAATATTTATAAAGTTATGAACATATTGTACGAATTAATGTAGGAAAGTCTACAGAATTGTTCTATGCAAGAAATTTACATGTATAAATTCTACAGTTACAACATAAGTAAGCATTGTATATGTATAAATTTCTTAGACATTTGCCAGCGATGGGAGAAATTATTAAATGTTCAAACATGTATGATACAAAAATTAAAATTAGTTTCATAATGTTATCATGAAATTGAATATATATAGTGATATAACTTATTAAATACTGATTAAGACTTACGAACGATTAAATGTTAATAGAACTGCTAAAGAAATTGTTTATATTCACAGTATTATCGAACGATTAATTGTCAATGTAACTAATACGTTGGAGAAATAATTCACATTAGTTTGTTGCATATGAGATGTTCCTATAAAAAGAATACACGACGATTAGATATGTCATTAGTAGACTGCGGGTCTGTATGCATTCATGAAGAAATTGGTTGGGTGAAATATGAACCGGGAAAAGATTTTAAAACTTCAAGAATGCTGTAATGTTGTTTTTAACATAGCAAAATCGTTTAGGGATCAAATCAGTCGTTATATTATTCCTGCTTTCCACAATCAATGCATAAAGATCCGCAGTCTAGCAATTAGAAACTGAAGATAGGACTTAAAATATTAGCTTTGTAGCTAGAATTGATATATTTTGTAAATTACAATAATAGTTCTTGATTAAAACGCATTATTCATAACATTTGTAAACTTTTAACATAGTTCTGAAAACGGCGACAAAGATTGTTATGAATTTTGTTGATACTTCAACGACTTTTTATGTATTCGTGGAATATCAAATGACAAATTAGATTTGCTAGAGTCTACAGTCCACAGTAAGCCGATGCAGAACGGTATCCACTCGATCAAGTAGTATAAAACCGTACGTAGTTAGACAGGTGCAATGGATAGACCTGTGGTCAGACAAGAAGACGTACTATTGTAGAGACTCGAGCAGAATGGATTACAGACACATTGTGCGTCCTTACAGACGTGCTCAGCTCCACTTTAAATAATTTATCATTGTAAAATGATCCAGCACATTTTTCCGCTGCTGCTACAGTAGTGCCACTTTTTCATCCTGTGCAACCATAAATATCACCACAAGTTTTACGAGGGCATAATGACTCAAAACTTTCTGAAATCTAACTTTGTTTAACATATTTTCATAGATACACATTTGAAAAGTATTAGAAAGCAAGAACTCTTTCTTCTTTTGTTAACAATCCAGAAAAGATTCGCTATGTTTAGATAATTAATTTCAAATTTTGTACACGGGTTTTTAATCAGTTCTCGTATCTGTTAATGAACTCCCCCCCCCTTCTTTCAAGTGTATATTTTGCATTGGTAACATTCAATTGCAATATGCTGCAATTTTTTTATGTTTTAATGTGTTGATCTTGAAAAACAGACACAACCATTTCCTAATGTTCACGTTAAAATCCAAGAACTCTCGTCGAGTTTATTATTATATTTATTATAAACGAACCGTAGTCCTTTTACACAAATGTTTACAATAGAATAAAAAAGAATTAACATAAAATAACTAACTAAGCTATACTTAGCTATTCAAAATCAATAAAACTGCAGAAATACTTATGTAGACGAATTTTTTCTTAGTATTTTACACGAAAAATGTATGGGATGCAATTACACCCCTGTACAGGGTTAACGTTAGAATCGCATTACACAGAGTGAAGGTTAATTGAGCAGAGACTGGGGCCAGTGAATAATTCGAAGCTTCCTTATCTCGTCCCTCATTTCGGCTACAAAAATTACAGATTATTAGTGGACCATTGAACCGTCAAATCCGCTCGTATAATACTCAATTAATATTGCGAGCGAACAATGCCCGTCAATCCAGCGAGTTCGATAATTTTGCAAAACGCACGAGTTCCCGTCGGGCTGAAAAGAGAATTGCACTCGTTAATTCGAATTCGATTGGATCGGGTCCGTGCCCGCATTTTGCATTCCGTTCGAGCGAGTGAATACGCCATTCGCGATTCGCGGGAGCCGATGACGAAGCCGGGACAGGGATCTGCCCGCGAACCACGGAACGTTAAATTTGAGTATGATTGATTGAGAGCACTCCTAAGTAGGACGTGAATGGGTGGGCTCGCACGAGAGGGAAACCGTCACGGGAAGGAACTGCCGATAAGGTGAGGGTGGGCACACGGTTGCACAGCAGGCCGAAGCTTAAGGAGATGAAGCGTGACAGTGACGAGATGCCATGCTCAGACTCCAAGCACTTTCGGTGAAATACAAGAACGAGTTGTCGAAAATTTTAATCATGCAGCCTCTCCGAAATTATTCGGTTGGCAAGAAAGTAATTTCGGTACTTTAAGGTGAAATAGAGCCGAATTTTTTCATCCAAGCAATGAATTTTAATGAATAAGATAGTCTCCCTTTTGTTCGATGATCTTTTGCCAAAACTAATAAATAAGAAAATATTTTATTGGTTCAAGTTCATTGCTTGGATAAAGAAATTCGGTTTTATTTCACCCTTAAAATACCGATATTACTTTCTTGCCAACCCGATATAATAATTATTGGCTGTTCCGATTAGTTTTCAGGGCTCTCTATACAGGGTGTACCACACAAAGTGTTACAGCGTTACAGTGTTTTCTCGAAATGTAATGAAGACATCGAATTAATTTTTTTGTTTTTAATTAAATGCAAAAGGAGGGCTAATATTTTAGTATGTATTACATTTCTTTGGGGTAATTTTTTGAGGGGGGGAATTACTGATTTTTCGTTATTGTGATACCTCTCATTAAACTCAATAGCATTTACTTGAACGCTTTTTTTATTGCGCATAGAGTTATAGCGAACTAAAAGGCTGAGCTGGCACGATTGATGGATTCTCTACGTCTGGCACACTACAGAGACTGTAATAGCTCTTCTAGAACTGTCGCTCAGCAGACCCGAAGATACGACAGTTATGGAAAGAACTAGCTTTTGCCCGCGGCTTCGCTCGCACAGAAAACCGTTTAATGCCCTCGGAAATTGACATTGTTTCTCCATATAAAACCTTTTAACCCCCCATACACCCCTATAGAGTTTTAATTTTATGTCATGCCGCCATCTTACATTTCAAAACCCCTTTTCACCTCCTTAGGGGATCAATTTTTAAAAATGCCTAAACAGGTGTTTGATTATTTGTATCAAAGAGCATTAAGACCAAGTATCGAGCAAATCCGACCACGAACAATATATTCCTCATACAAACGTTTCAATCCCTTTTCACCCCCTTAGGGGTTGAATTTCGAAATATCCTTTCTTATCCCTTGTACAGATCATGAAGGAAACCTCTGTACAAAATTTCAGCTTTCTAGGTCCAAGGGTTTAACCTGGGCGTTGATAGGTGAGTGAGTCAGGACTTCGCTTTTATATATATAGATACTGTGCAACGCCATCAGATTGTTATCCGAAGCATATCGTTATCGAATTGAATCTTCGAATCGCTTTCTTTCGGTTGAATCACCGAATTTGATTAACTCGCTCAACCGATCATTCTTTTATTCCCGGCGTAACGGAAGCTCGCGAGCACAGTTGAACGGACAAATTAATATTCTCTCGGTCCATTTTATTCGAGTTGACCCGGATCTAATCGATGCCCCACGGACAAGCGAGGCGCGTTTCGAGCGAGAGTATAGCCTGCTGTATAGCCGATCGCATTAATACGTATAAATAGCTACATACGCTTGCAGGAAAGAGAAACAGTTGCAGGCGGACACGTGTGTGTGTGCTTGTGAGCGCGCGAACCTTGCTGTTGAGGACCGCGAAAGCACCTGTTATTCTCGCTCTATTATTCCGGGGGCCCATTGTTAAACAGCGCCGGCTAGATCTCGAAGGAAAATAGCGTTTCACGTTCCGAGTTATAATCTGAATTCCGTATCTCTCCGGATCGTTTCATCTCCTGGCGCGGACGTAGTGTAGCGTCGCGTCGCTTTGGTTTCAGCTCACTCGCCTCCTCTATAACGTCGATCACACCGGTCTGCAAAGAGTATTATGCGGGAACTTCTCTGCATAAGACCCTGTCCCCGAGAAGAGAGTTTCAACGTTCCCCACGATATTCCAGGTGGAATTGCCGTGTGTTCTCGTTTCGATGGAATTAATCGCCAACCTACCGAAAGATGCAATCCAATAACGAAAGTATGCCATCGATGGAATGCATATAAGTCGTATAAGTATAAGAAGAATTTATTTCAATTTCTCGCAGTTTTTATAGCTGTATGTGCTTGAATGAAGAGATTTATATTTAATTTATATGAATCTTGGACCCTGAAAGTCGAGATATGCAACTGTGTGAAAATTTCGACAGTTCCATCGAAGATATTAGATGATTGCACAAGTTCGTGCCCGATTTGAAAATAAAATTCAATGATTAAATTTTAAAGAACACAACTTTATTAATCAATTATACATATGGTCACCATTCTTTTCTAATTGTAGAAAATTTAACCATTTTTTAATTTTAATTTAACCAATCTTGAAAATTTAACCATTGAATTTTATTTTCAAATCGAGCACGAACTTATGCAATCATCTAATATTTGCAAATCTATTATTCAAAACTTTTGCATGCGCCACTCCGCTCACTCGATTCGATTAAATCTTGATATCGTAATATGCAAAACAGTAAAGAAAATCCAACGAGAAAAGTAACAGAAAATGCCTTTGCAATAGTATTTAATATTGTAAATATTATTTATAATTTACGCAAACGCTTTAGAAAACTATTGTGTCAGAAGAGAACCTTAAGAAATATTAACACTATATTTTGCTCATAAGACACACAAAAGTTATTAACGTCGATTATATTTTTGAACACTTTTGTCACACAGTAGTTAGACATAACTTCAAGCAATTTTTATTACAATGTCATCATGAGAATATATTTAACAAATACTAACAATAAACATTCTTACAAAATGACAAATAAGGTTGGTGAATAAGCGATACTTACACTAATATTTAACGATGCTTTATGCATGGTGGTAGCTCGTCTTTCCAATTCATCTTCGAGATAAAATTAGGCTTAAAACATAAATGTGGTTTTTATGCATTAATGACAAAACTGTGTAGGTGCAATTTAAAACAGTAAAAATATTAGATGAATTTTAAAATACTGCTATATCATTTTCAACCTATTGAACGTATTAAGAAGGAAAATAAATCTCTATTTCACTCCTGTTTGTTGGAATTCAGGTAGGAAAAATTTTTATTTTGCATAAAGATCCGCTGACTATCTATGACATAGATGATATGCATCAACTTAATACAAGAAAAATATTTCAAACGAGAAACTCCAAATTGGGAAATCAGTTTACCATAATCATATGACCCATCACACTGTCTGATATGTCATTCGAAGGAACCGTAGAGACGAATATCGTTTCAACAAAATCTTCTCGATTAAATGGCTCGACTATAGACATACTCATTATACTTGTTCGAGAGGGAATGCCTGTCGACTCGTTTGACAGGGACATCCATTCCAATTCTGTGACTAGACAGGCCATTTAATCGAATAGTCCTTATTCTACATTGTCATTACAATCGTTAGTTGCTCTGCTCTACTAGCCTCGTTGCAATCCAATCTATTCCCCATATTCTACAAGGTGACCTAGACATATGAAACAATCCTAATCACGCATATTTTTGATACAAATATACATAATACATAAAAATATGCTTCACAATTTTGCAAGCTTGGATTTTACTTTTCAGACATTTACTTTTGAAAATTCATTAAAAAAACTGTGACATTAACTTTTACTATGTTTTTCCGAATTCAGACTAAACGAAATGTTTCGAAAATTTGCATTATATATGTTAAACTAATAGCTTGGCAGAAAAACTGAAGTCGTTTAGTCCGTTTATACTAAAAGTCATTCTGGTTTAAAGTGTGTGCCATTAATTATGAGACTGACTGTACTTATTATTCTCGAATAAAGTCTTACCATTTCAGAGGAAAATAAGTATAATTTATAATACTGGATATATTATCAACACATCTCTTAGATATTTTAAAAATATAATAAATTCTTTGTAAATAAATTAATCTTTTTGGTATATTAGAACAAGATATCACGATTTTCATTTATTTCAGATCTAAAAACGCTACTACCACGGAAAATAAGATTGTATTTGATTTGAGTTTCTCTTAAAATTCGTCTCCAGAAATTGAAAATTTCGTTGATTAGGTACCAATATATATTGAATAATGTAAACAATATTTTGAACAATGGTATAGCAAGTTTTAGTGGTGACTCAATGTCACTAAGGGTTAAAAATACCCACGTATTTCATTCCACACTTATTCCAATGCCCCGTTAAGTGCTATAAATTCTGCCAACCTATTTATATACTCATGCGAAGATACAATTGTTCCTAAGCAGTTGTTACCTTCTCATGTCTGCATTCACATTTCCGTATGTAAAATATTTAACGAGATCCATACACCGTATCCTTTGTTGTAGATTTTTGCTACGTTAATTATTGGTAACAATGAATCGTTGAAACGAACGTTGTTAATTCAAAATTAACGTATGAATTCCGTTTTCGAAGTGGCCAGGCGAACGTTCGTGTATACGTTTCACAATTAACACGTTCGTTTTTATGCAGTTGCAATAATTATGATTTCGTATTCTCCGCTACAGATGTCTAATAAATATTACAATTAAAGTCGTTGTTATTCGAAGTCGCGACGCGTTACGAACCTTCAAAAAATCAATAAGAGTGCTATGCTCCATGCTTTTAATATTTCATGCAGAGCGTTTATTGCATTCAAACGTACCTTTTATTTTGAAAGCTTGGAAAGCGAGGAATTCTTTAGAAATTATTTCTGTGAAAAGATCGAATAACGCCGAGCTTTGCATTTGCATTTGCTAACCTGTCGAGATTATTCTGATGTTTTTTTTTCATTAATGTTCATTACTATTAAACATATTTTGGAACATTTACGAAATTCGCTGCCTTGGAAATTGCATCAAATAAATTGGTATATTCGGCAAAAACTGTAGGTAGTTTCAACAACTACACTATCGCTCAAGGAAGGAAATAATTTCATGTCTGACCAGTTTTTCATTTTATAAGTGTAAAAGTAAGGACTACGCAGAAATTACGAAATTACGAAATGATATTCAAACAGAAACAAATTAATAACTCTTATATCTAAGATGAGTCTTAATAAGTCTTAATCGTGGTATTCGTCGTATTAATTTTATTATTATTCCATCCAGTATAGTCCCCTATGCCTCTTGTAACAATGTCCGGAACTTTGTTTTAGAATTGGAGCACTGTTTTCTGACGCGTATAAAAATTTATTTAAGAATCAGGTTGGCAAATCAGGGATGACAATATAAAGATATTTTGATAAACTTATCGAAACGTCCCTTCCGGATTTTGTCTATTTTGTCATCAATATTTCGTGAAGACTTTTTACAATAGATCTGACACTTCTTTTTGGCTATTATCCACTGGATGGAACAGTGTGGCCTGTAACCAAGTAAATCGCTCAAAAACTGGTGTCTCTTCAGGAAAAGAACTCTATTATATTGGGATTTTCCTCGTTACCATGAACGACAACGGAGTTTAATTGCATTATTACGCTGTTATACGCGTGACACAACGGTCTTCCCCCTGGTTACCGAAGCTGCTTGATCGAGAAGGGCGCAGTACCTAATTCTTCGACAGTAACGCGCTACAAACGAGTCTCTCGGTGACACGTTCAGCTGGATCCACGGACAAAGCCATTCCCAGTACCCTCGGCGACTTCACCCTCGAATCAAGTCTCCGCGACGTGGCGAGGCGAGGCAAGGCGAGGCAAGACGAGGCAAGGCGCGTCGACGAGTTTGCGCCACGCCGGGGGAAGGATCTAACGAGGCTAATCGGCCGCAAGGACGGCAATGATTTTCACCAGGCAGTAATTTAACTAATTGTCCGGGACGACGGATTTCGGTTACGAACTGTCGAAGCCGCAGACGGTCGTCCTTGGATTACGAAACGAGCCTCGTTACCGTCGTTAACGATCCGCTTTCATCCGTCCGCGTGACGAGTTCCCATAAACGTGACCCACCGGAAGGAACTCAGCCGCGGCGGAGGCGTGCAGCATCGATCAGGAACACCGGAAGCTCTATGCTGCGGCGAGCTTTCTATTATCGACTGCGTCACCCTCCTCACCCCCGTCCGCCCTTCAGTCTCGTCGTCGCAACCCTCCTCGCAAAATTCAGGCTTCTCCCTTTTCCTCGGCGCGAGATGTCTTTCTCCGTCTGTCTGCGATGCCGGTCGCCCGAGCTCTCCTTGGCTACCTCGCAATCGCAAACTAAGATTCGGTCGCGTGCATGAGTTTCCCGATCACGTCACCGTACCACCGAAACTTGACTGTACGGCTTCGGTACGTGCCGTTTCGCCAAGTACGTCCCGGCCGCAGCGCTACTTGTAATTGATTTACAGGCTTCGCATCGGGCCCGACCGAACCAGCAGCCGGATTTCTAAGGAAACTAAGGCGACATCCTTCGACGCTCCATTTAGGGGACCATTCTCTCCCTTCTCCGTGAACGGTGCGCACTGGTACCATTTCGCCAAAAAAAATGACAAGAAATCTGTCAAACCGAAATTATCCAAATTTATTAAACCGCTGCACAATGTGATATTTTAATCAATTTTAAATTATTTTAAAAATTGCGTATTTACTCCTACATTGAAAGCAATACCTCCATAACTCGAAATAACTATTATTTTTAATTTCTCATCGCATTCAGACAAGAGAAATAAATAAGCCTCAAATGATCTCTTCCGCCTATACAAATGATGAAACTTCATTAATCGTCAATGGTACTTTATCTGAATAAAAGTGTGTGTATTTGAACTTGAATTGTTATTGTATTTATTTCAGTGATTATTCAATCCTTTATGGTGTGTTTTCAATATTTTTAGTGTTTAAATATTATGCTTTCAGCTACGCTGAAAGTTTGCATCGAAATCATGTCTAGTCAGATACGAAAACAAATGTTGCGTTTGCCTGCATTAATTCCCCTAAATGATCGAGAAATATCACACTGTGCACAGGTGCAAGGTGTAATACTGAACTATGTTCAAAAAATCTCGACCACTTTCTTAGCCGAAATTTAAGTTTAAACATTCAGAACTTCCAAGAATGCATTGCCCGGAGGATACGCTGTATTTAATATTTTATTATCGCCCAGCTTCGAAATGCCCGTTTTACGGACAAAATTCCATATCGCACAAACGGTGGTATAAAAAAATATTTCAAATAGAAATTGTAGGGTATAGAGAAGAGTATATGATGATTATATTTGTTTAATATTGTAGTGACGTAGAAAAACTCTGTGGCGGTCACTTTTAAAATTCCATACGCAAAATATTTTTTATTACCTATTCTGGTAGGTGATGTTGAGACGTCAAAACACGACAAAAAAACATTATTTTTGCATAAACTGTCTATAGGGGTATTGATTGGATTACTACGAGTCGGACAAAAGGTTATTTTCGTACGTTATATATAGTAAATAATAAAAATAATAATGAATAATAATAATAATAAAAACAAAACAAATGGAAACAAAAAAATCTGAAAACAATTGTTTTAAAATTTTCGGGCAGTTAATTCTTGTGTAAAAAATAAAAATCATGGGGATGTTTTGAGGAGTATTTTTTTAATCCTTAATTAAAGTTACAAAAAGGGTTGCAATTTCTGCTACTAAGTCTACTTTAAAAAAGTGAACATAAGAATCAGAACAGAGAGTGTAAAGATTAGACTTACTTAATCAAGTAGTCACTTTTAAATACACGTTCCATTATTTCAAATAATACAAAATTTTCAGTTTTATCACAATGGTACACTAGCTCGCTTAGATGATGAATTTCACCTGAAACTTTGGCTCGCAAGCAACGTGACAAGGCATCACGAACGATTGTTTATTTCTTCCAATCTCACTTCTTATCTTAGCGATATATACTATATATCAAAGAACCCTCCAGTGACGACATTGTATAATAACACGGAAGTTTATTTTTTGATTTTTGTCCCATGACAACGCACAGTGCGCCCTCCGTTTCAGCGATTGATGGCGACGTACCTTCCAGATAGCGAAATCGGAAATCGCGATCCGATTGCCTGGCTCCTTCGCGACTGTTCATCGTGCTCAGATTGCGTCTGTCGGTTGACGGACAGCTGACGCCGATAGTGAACCGGCCTCCTAATGGGATCTCGAGATTATTTGATACTCACGGGCTGACAAGTACTGCGAGGCGATGTGGGTTTAGAAAGATTGATAGGGGGTTCGAGAAGCCCGTTAAAAAGTTGTGCATTATAAATACGAGGATGACAACCACCTGATTTTCGTACTCGGAGGGTTTAGACGGGATCACCCCGTGTCAAATCCATCACTTTTTGCTGTTTGTGTCAGTTCCAAATAAAGTATACTGCTCGTAAAATTAAGGGAACTTCAACCGATTTTTTATTTCTGTTTAAAAAAACATTTAACATAATAATTAGACTGTGGATCTTTATGCAAAATATAAATTTTGTGCACCGATTGCAAGAAACTGCATATAGGATTGATTTCTTCTCTCACTAATTTTAATAAGCTACAAATAATACAATCGTGTTCTTGAAATTGCCTGACGGTTTTTCTATTTTGTTTTTTTACCTACTTATATTTTTGTTCTAAATACATACAAAAATTGATTTTATAATCAATTTCGTGAAAACTTCAATTCAACCCTTGTGTACGTCAATCAATACAAATAGGTAATTTCGTTAGCATTTATTGGTCGTTGCATATGAAATGTCCAATTTATAACAGTAACTTTAAACAAACATAGTTTCATCTAAATAAAATTTATTGATTAAAGTAAGCATCATTGTAATCATCATATTCTTTTTGATTATACTACGGTAAAAATTGAATTTTTTGGTCGTTCACCTTCCTCATTTATTAGATTGTCATCTATATTTTTGAGCTTTTTCCATTATTGATTAACAGTACGTTCATTCACTAGCATACTTTCACTAAACATCACACAATGTCGTCGTCAATCAGTTCATTTTCTCACTCATTCAAAAAGAATACACGACAACTACGTCGACAAACATAGAAGTAAACATTATTTAAGACTAAAGTTGGATATGCAAATAGAAACTGAAGATAGGACCCGAGAGATTAGCTTCGTACCTTCAAATCATATATAATAAACTTTTACATTATAATTGCATTTCTCCATTAAAACACGTCGTAAAATTTGTATTCTGAAATCAGTCATTTCATATGCATCAACCTAATAAAATTCTAAAACTCTGTTTTTATCCTCCATTATCTGTAATTACTATTCCTCTAATGGCCCGATAACAAAGTTTCAGTGTATTAAGTGCCATGTGTAACTATTCATAATTCCAAAGTCACGTTATCTCAAGTTATGTTTGTGCATACGTAGAAGTGAAAGGTATTTAAAGTTGTCGGCATCTCTCATGTGCTCATTTTATCATTTTAAACTATGTAGTACGTTGCGTGACCAACGGCGCGTTCTTATCGGCAAAGATTATTAGAAAAGTAATAAATAGACGCCTTTTTTAACGTAAATTCAAGTGTCCCGAACAAGTTGATGCAAATAGGAATTATAGAAGCTTACTGTTATTTGATAAACGTATTTCTTACCTAATGGAAGAGATATTAACTGTACGTTTAAAGAAAAAAACTTTCTACCGACCATTATAAGGTTGATTTTGCCATAGATCATGTATGTTTACATTTATTTACATTTATTTATTTTTATTAATCAAACGAATCATATTTTATTTCGATTTATACGAATAACATTCGGATTTGAAAATATATTCAAACTTTCATCAAAATCGGTCGATGTTGCAATGAGCTACCAACGTTTAAACATAACTAACTGTAATTAATCTAAGGATTCATACACCTTTCAATGTCTGCCGCCTTTTCCCTGTGTCAACCAATTTCGATGAAACTTTCACAGTGTATATATTTGACACAGATCTACAAAACGAATTTTTAAAATTTCCAATATAGGCCGCCCACATAAAAAGGTTGTAAAATGCAACTTTTAGCATTTCCCCTACAATTCCGACCAATTGCAATTTCTGAAAAAATCTCTTTTCACATTCTGTAGTAAACTAATTACTCTAGCTTCCGGAAAAAGTCCAAATCGAATAGTCCAATATTAAAAAAGTTATCGTTTTTTTTTTTAGAGCGTCCTAATATTAATGGGAGTCACTGTATGTAAACCATAAAAAATTTCTTTATTGATATCCTCGGTTGTTTGAAAACCGTAGCAGATTCCTCTCCTTGGGACACCTTTTAGAAAGCATGCATTATCGGGCGAAGTAGTATGGGGATTGTCTGCATCTAGACGAAAAGAAAGTGCACAATTACTCTTCAGTAATATAGAATGGAAACTGTCTGTAGTCGGTGAATGCGAATTCATGACCACGTCTAGTCAGACGAGGAGATAAAAGATCCAGGTCCACGGGAACCAGTAGTACAGGCATCATTTGTAGTCACTCAAACGGAATGAATAGTCGGCCAACGACTATTCTAGATGGGAGTACGATATCCAGCTCTCTCGATCTACTAAATCGTGAAAAGTATTGTGCTTGACAAACATATTAAATAAATATACACATCGAATAAGTTACTTATGTAGAGAGTAAAGGGACAAAGTGATTTTAGCAAGAGTTGCTCAGCAAATTAACGTATAATATTACAGGGTGCTGTCAAATAATACAGGTTGGCAATTATAAAGCGTTACAGACGAATATCTCCAAAAATATTGATTGTGCGCAAAAATGTTTCCGATAAAAGTTGTTGAGTACCGAGGGGGACATCATGTGGTGGGAATTTTATTTTTTCCGGTGGACAGTCCAAGGTGAGGTGAAGGACAACTTTCTTTTTTTAAATGCAATGATATGTTTCTTTATCCATCATCAAATAATGCGTTTTAAGATGAGTTCAACGACGTATGACTTAAGGTCATTCAAGGTCAAACTTGCAGGAAAATACAGAAAAGGTATGATCGTTTAATTTGTACTTTAGTTCGTGCCTTCGAATTTTCACACCAAAACAATAACATGTGTTCAATATTACTCAGGACAACATCATATGCAGTCAAACAAATACAATGTTTTTATTTATGTTAACTTATTTATATTGATTGATTTCTAAACCAACAATAAGTAGCTTTTTATTATAATATGTAATGGTTTAAAATGACATGAAATTTTCTACTTACAAGATTGAATTGTTCTTCAAATTCCTCTTTGCAGACAAACATATACGAACAAGACATTTTGCACAGCACTGGATAATATGTAATTCGATAAAACGATTTTCGGAGCAGAGAATAAAATTGATCTTTCAATGCGATGTAACTAATACCGCTAATTGACACTTCTCTGGGCGTTATCGGGGATCAATGTAGAACAAGGTTGGACTATATTATTACTTGAAATGACGTACTATTATGGATGTAAAAGAAGGGTGCATAAGGACCGTGTATAGGCGGATCGTTGGTTAAATTACATAGTCATTACTAGACCGTGAATTTTATGCATTTATGACAAGAACGAGTGGCTGTAATTTAAACCAGTGGAAACAGAAGATTTTTAAAATACTGTCAGATTATTTCCAACCTATTAAAATAGAAAATAAATTGTTAGTTCGCTTTAATTTGTTGCAAGTCAAATGGAACATTTTTATTTAGACTGTTTATACATAATATACATAGATTAAACAACTTCTAGCAATAACTTCTAGCTGTGCTGTAATATGGTAACCTTAATCGCATTCCAACGGTTTAAACAACTAATATTTTCATAAGCAAACAATCCGGTTAATCTTCATGGAATTATAAGAAACAGGAATTATTTTTGATAAAAAAAAGGATGTCCCCTTTTATACAGAAGACACTAGCATCAACTGCTGCACATATTTTTCTAAATATGTATGTTGAATATTATTTATTTTATTGAAAGTGCCAATTTTATTATTGTGTTCTTATAATAATCTAAATAGTAGATTATTTTGATACATTATAATTATATTTCGTACGTGTAATCCTTTGCAGGATACATGTACGCATATTTTCCAATAAGAATCATGGAGTAGTTTTGAGGAGTATTTTTAAAAATCTCATTTAAAGTTACAAAAACCGTTGCAATTTTTGCTACTAGTCTACTCTGCAAAAGGAAACATAAGAATCAAGAACAGTGTAAGAATTAGAAGTAGTTATCCTCAAAAACACGTTCCATTTAGTACACCAGCTCGCTTGGATGTTGAATTTCAACTGAAATTTTTCGCTCGCACGCAACATAACATGGCATCGTGAGCGATTGTTTATTTCTTCCAAAGAACCCTCAAATAACACGGAAGTTTATTTTCTGATTTTTGTCCCACGACAACGCGCTGTGCGGCGTGCTCAAAACTTCATAATTGAAAAGTAAGGTCCACCCTATATAGCGTACATTCTCGAGGCATTCAAGTATTCATTTCGGAGTTCGCAGCCGTTCCATATAATCGAAGTACTCGACAAACGCAAACACAAACAACAAAATGGTCTCTTATGAGTACTAATCGAATTCTATGATGCGAAACTGTTGCAGCGAGTAGAATTGGCTCGGATTCACGAGCACATATTGAACTCGATCCCATTCCTATCGAGCAGCATGCACATAAGGACACTTTCCTGATTGAAAGTTTCCCGTTGACGTCACTAGACACCTTACGAATGGCAGTATTTACCGAAAACCACGACGCTGCTCGGTAGCCACGTAAATAGCAAAACTCCGCGCGTCCCGTCTCGTAAAATTGGAAAAAGAGCTTCGGTAGATATGCATGCCCCATTTCCTAGTGCCCTTCGTTACACTCGTTACAAAGTCGACGAGAGATTCTCGATACGACCTATATTTCAAGGTGTCCCAGACTCGCATCGATTCGATATGGGGACAAGAGTTTCAACGGTACTCGCCTCGGCATAGAGTAGCTTTACGATCCGACATGTTACGGTCAGGGTCCACGGAAATTTTCGAAACTTTTTTCTAACATTATTTTTCCCACGGCGTCAGCGTAGCGGAAGAAAATTTCAGATTTCAAGACCTAGACCATGTTACAGTAAGCTGCATAACTGATTCGACACACTTTAAATCAGAATAACTTTTTTACGAATGGGCCAAACTACTTCAATTTCTCTGCAAGGCTAGAAGAATTAGTTTAGCAAATGACGTCTAATAAATAAGTTGAAGAAATGCATTTGATCGGAATTGGGAGAAACGATAGGAAAAATTGATTTTTACAACTTTTTTAGCTGGGCCAATATCGAAAATTTGGAACATGTGTTCTGTAAACTGGTATGAATTATATACGTTCTGAAAATTTTATCGAAATTGGCTAATTGATTTACGAATTATGAACGATAAAAGTGGCAGAAAGAATTTTTACCGCTTTTGATCGTTTATAATTCGTAACCAATTTCAATAAAATTTTCGGAACGTATATCATTCATACGAGTTTACGAAACACATATTTTAAATTTTCGTTATTGGCCCCTGACTCAAAAGTGTAAAAGGCAACTCAACCGCGACGAGTAAAATACCATACAATTGAAAAAAAATTGTCGACCTTTTGACCAGAAAATTCGAGGTCAAAGCCAATTTTGCGGCACTTTCCTTAGGCCAATTTCAACCAAATCGTGGGTGTAGAATCAACCTATGGTAGCCGTGACATAATTTCTTTACACCATGTACACGGCCTGTCCAAGGTCTGGTGCGACTAGTACCGAAAAAGGTGAGAATACAATTATTTGATGCTTTTATATTTTTTTATTCAAAGTATACTCCTTCTGAATCAATACAATGCTGGAAGCGGTTCAAAAATATTCGGAAGGAGTTATTATAGTACTTTTTCGGAATTGGCTGTAAAACCGCGGTCTCTTTGTACGTCCTGAATATTGTCGTAACAGTTTCCTTTCATTACCGATTTTAGCTTTGGGAATGGCCAGAAATCGCACGAACTCCTTATGAATGTGTAAACCGAATTTTCAAATGCTATTTTCTCGGGAAATCTTGAGTATTGCGCGCTACTGCTTTGCTAAATTACATTTGGATACGTCATCTTTAAATACTGCAGGTTTCAGGAAAATCCGGATTCCGACTACCCTGGACTTCCCTTGTTAGTATCTCTGTAACGTTGACGTTTTGTGATAGATGGGTAGTAATTCTCTGGCCGCCGCCAGACGGCGCATGGGTCCTAGGTACTGTACGCGTGCGAATGAGTTTGTGTGTATTCAGCAGCGCGCCCGAATACACACAATCCCATTCGCACACGTACGGTACCTACGACCATGGGCCGTCTGGTGGCGGCCAGAGAATTACTACCCATCAATCACATTTTTCTGAGGGAAGTCGGCACACCTGTATAATGCACCGTGGTCTGGACAGACCGTGTACGACTAAAAGTATTTCTGGACTTGTCAGGCATTAGTTCCTGCATGTGGAATCACGGTTCGATTTTCGACTTGGCCAATATTCTTTGCCCGTTTAAAAGTCGCGACTCGACCCACCCCCCCCCGCACGGTTCCCTCCGACAGCTAAAGCCAGAGAGGGTGGAAAAACAAGACGTCTTGGACTGGTGCCGCGACGCACCGGGCTCGTAAGATATTCCCGAATGGAACGCGAAGTTACCCTTGGATAAAGGGAGATTAGCGAGAGTTGTGTCCGCGCCAAAAGAGGCCAATACCCGTTACGTCGTCAGGCGGACCGATCCTCCTTTACCCTTTACCCCTTTCTTTTTATCCTAGCCGGATGCTTTTATTCCCCGTTCCTTTTGTCCCCTCATACCAGCCGCGGCACGTTCTCGTCGCTGCGCCACTGGCGGATGCCAGCGATCGACGATTCAACGAGACTCCTCATAGAAAAGTGTAAGTAATAGGGAAAATAGAAGGGCGCGCGACGAAGAGAGACCGAGGACATCCACTAGAGTTTGCATTTATAAGCCGCTCTTTAGAGAAGCCATTACTCACAAACCGGCGGGCATTACGGTGATTGGACGAGGAGTTTCTTTAATTTGCGTTATACAGTCGCGCAAACTTCCCCCGAGTCCGCCACTCGGAACATAAAATCGAATTTATTTGATAATAATAACGAGCGGCTTTATTATGCTCGTTTCCAAACAAGTTCTCGAACGAAAGTTTCCCGACTGATCTGAAACGTTGGAAGTTTGACGGCGCAAACACGTGGACAGCGCATCTGGTCCGACGCTAGAAATGAACGTTTAGAGATGGACTGTATGGAACTTTATACACTTAGATGTGTATAATAATAGTAGAATGCAGATAGTATACAGTGTGAGGCAACCGAACCAGGCCACCTGTATAACTCGGTTGTTGTTGGTGATAGAAACAGTGTGCCAAACGATACTTGCGTGGTTTCCAAGGTGAAACTAAAAATTGCTGTAACATTATTCAATATATTGTTTACATTATGAAATATATCGGTATCTACACATTTAGGTATTCTATGAGGTATTATACCAATCTCGTATCCATAAAATTTCAAAAATCATAGGGAATTGAAATATTCTAGGTGGGAAGAAATGTTTCATTTTCGAGTTCAAATAGCTCCGAGTGCAAAGGGCTAATTGGCTGTTGGTGATAGAAACAGTGTGCCAAACGATACTTGCGTGGTTTCCAAGGTGAAACTAAAAATTGCTGTACCATTATTCAATATATTGTTTACATTATGAAATGTATCGGTATCTACACATTTAGGTATTCTATGAGGTATTATACCAATCTCGTATCCATAAAATTTCAAAAATCATAGGGAATTGAAATATTCTAGGTGGGAAGAAATGTTTCATTTTCGAGTTCAAATAGCTCCGAGTGCAAAGGGCTAATTGGCTGTTGGTGATAGAAACAGTGTGCCAAACGATACTTGCGTGGTTTCCAAGGTGAAACTAAAAATTGCTGTACCATTATTCAATATATTGTTTACATTATGAAATATATCGGTATCTACACATTTAGGTATTCTATGAGGTATTATACCAATCTCATATCCATAAAATCTCAAAAATCATAGGGAATTGAAATATTCTAGGTGGGAAGAAATGTTTCATTTTCGAGTTCAAATAGCTCCGAGTGCAAAGGACTAATAATTTTTTGTGGGTGGACGCATAGAGGAGTTTTTCTATGTACAGTAAAGTTACAATTTAAGCGCGACGGACGTGACCGTTCTAAGTTAGTTCGTCTACCCCTTCCACTAAGGGGCAACCCCGCGAGGGGCCAAGAATTCGCATAATCTTTCCATTGTAGATGTCATCCACAATTTGCAGATTGTTCTACTCTTGTAGACTTCTCAATAATTACCGATTACGCGAATAGAGTGAGTTGAGGTTAGGTCGTGGGAGGGAGCGGAGAGGCGCATACAAAAATCCAGGAGTAGTCTTTGTAAATTGAAAGCTCATCTTATATATGTATGACCAGAGTGAGACCCTGCTTTCATTATGTCAAAAACAGTACTAGCAATAGTTTTTTGCGAATATCTCGGAAACTGAAAGAGACCTAACCCAGATCCTCTCATACGTGAAAAGAAAAAAGTTATATTTAAATTTCATCAAAATCGAAAAAATCTTGCTCTGCAATGCCATATATGAATAGTTTTAATAGTACATAATAGTTTTAGTAGTGAACGAGAAGTCAATCGAAGATTCATTAGAGAGTGCTTTTTGTTAAAATAATAGTAAAATAATTATACGCATTGTGTATGTATGTGTATTTATCGTGTACAGCCCAACTTATCTCCTTTCGATTTGCGTTGCGAATGTTGAAGCCATGCAGGAGATAAGTCCGGGGTACTACTGTAAGAATAATTTTAAATCATTGGTTGGTGGTTGATAGAAATTCAATTTCTTCCACTGAATCAAGCTATTTATGGGCGACGGTAATACTTCATTGAATCGTAAACGTATCCCAAGACGAACGCAAGCGCACTTAACCAGGTTAATGCAGTCAGCTGCCACTTCAGCTCCTCCATCCCCCAACAAGTTAACTTCCAACTTGAAACGTCTTCGTAATCCTCACTTTGACAATCAGCAAAGAGGATATCGCAGTCGGCATCTAGGGATTAAATGAAAGGGAAGATTGGCCATGGGATCCGGCGGATGAAATGAATTTTCAATGGACGCCGAGATCGAAGATCCTAGGCGAGAATAAGAATGAGAAACAGAGAAGGAAAGAACCCTGTCGAGTAGAAGGAGAGGATATGCTAAAGTAATCTTCTCCCGTCTAGTTTTTTCCATTCGGTCTGCTCGCGGCACCGGGCCACCTTCTTCGATAAAATTAGCAGACTTAACAAAGACTTCCCTGTCGTGACAATTTTGTGATCTTCATATGCAGGTTGCTTTGTCTATGTATGTCGAATATTCTAAGGGGTGGGTCTCTAAGTCAATGGAGGACTAAAATCAGAGTTCACGATTTCCTTCGAATGAAATTATTTCGTGAGAAATAATTTAAAATCACTTTTGCACAAAATTTTCGAGTTTGAGGTTATTTCAGAGTCATAGCATAATACACTGTTGAATTTATCTCGACGTCAGCAACAATCCTATGATGTCTAAAACATATAGTGTCATTTTAAAAATCCAGGGGATGACGTTTACTTTTGTGTACTTTTGTCTGAAACATTTTTTTAATCGCACTGCCGGAAATGCCTAAAAAGTGGTGACAAAACCTATCCAGGGTACACCCTGTATATTGTTTAATAAATGGCTAAAAATTTGAATAGACACATTCTTGTTATTTTTGTAAATATGAAATAGTCACTGTTAGTGCTCCGTAACCCTAGCGTTAAGATAATGAAATACAATACACAATTTCATTTGACTTCAGTTTCTTACAATTAGCTTGGACAATTTTTATTTTCAAATAAAGATCCGCAGTTTTCGCTCTTCTCTCCGACCTGTTTCTTCTATTCTTTGTCTCTCTCCTCTCGCTCCTTCTCCCTTATGTTTTCCAATTTAGAAAGATTTTTACGACATATCGAAGGACAGGTCTACCGTTAACCGCTGCCAAACCACGGCCATCTTTCATAGAAAAAGACGTCGTTCGAAGCCGACCCAGAAATGCGAGCGATAATTTTAGCGCTGACTGTGTTCCAACCCGGGGAATCAGTTTCGTCGGAAATTCGAGCGTTAACCGTGAGCTTTTTCCATCGGTGAACATATTAAAAATTACAAGCTCGCCGTGGCGCGGCGTGGCATGCCGGCTGGGTACTCGTAATCCCAAAGTTTAACCGGTTCGGAAAATTTCGAAACTCTCGAAACTGCGGCGGGATCGCGGCTTCTTCCGCAGCCTGCTAGATCTCGGCGTCGTGGAATTGATCGAGCCAAGACTCGCGATTATATCCCGAGCATCGCTGCGGGCTTCGATATCTTCAGATTGAGAGGAAAGTTTTGCGATCATAGATGCCTGCATCAGGGAAACTGTTTTCGGTCTTCCTTTTTCGTTTAATTAAGTGTATAATGGTTTGAGTAGATACCTCGGTTCCCGAGTTTTCAAAGAAATCGCTCAAGCTTGGTATGGAAAAGACTCAACCCTTACCGACGCTTAATAGCAAACAAGACACGTCACACATTTCATAATGCAGACGGCGAACTTTGTGCTTTGATCATACTCGGGGCTCGCGAACTAACTAAGTTCGTGATGTGAACCGTTTCAAGACCGCCATTGTTGCAGAATACTGACCGAACGGTACTCCGTAATTAACCAGTTTACTTCATCGAATTTGGCCTCTGGAAATCATTTTGCTTTTGCACATTTGTTAATAAACATACGCACTTTTGGTTTACATGTTTACTTTTGGTAAACATATGTCACGTGATAAATTTCCATGTGATCTTCGGTTTTTTTTCTGTCGCTTTGGTACGTATTTATTATTTTTATTTACATTTTTTACCACGCTTATATTAGCTTGCCGAGTTGTTGTTGTATGCGTCAAATATCGTAATCGAATTTTAAACCACTTCCCGATGAGTTTGAGACTTGAAACTTTACACACAGCTCAGAACTCGATGACAGTGCAATATTAAAAAACAAAAGAAAGAAGAAAATTAAATCGGAATTAAAATTACATCAGTTGAAATTATTAAAATATTGACTTGTCCATTTTTAGATTAGGGATATCCTGTTATGCGAGCAGATAAGTATTTTTAATTGAGTAAAAATCCCATATTTTAAAAACATCCATTAATTTTGCGGAATTTAGAATTGATAAGATCAATAACTTCCCTTGACAATATTTCTGAAGATCTAACACAATGCATTTAATAAATGTTTAGTACTCGACACTCGTCGTCCTCGTATATGGAGTACACACATAATCCTAATGATAAAATAACTCTCGTATCACGTACAGTAGGAAAGTGAAGATTTATCGACCACTAGTTGAGATCATTCTACGATGTTAGAATATGAAATAATATTATTACACTGGCCTTTAGTCTACAACTATTTTACATTCTTCGACGTACATGATCAAGTCCCTTGCTTGATATAATCAGTAATATTGTTCAATCAACCAATCGTGAATTATGTCATTATTCAATCAATTGTAACAATTCTGTAATATTGGTTTCACTTTTTAGGAAAGAAAACTAGAAATTAGATGAAATATTTATTTCTGACCTTGTATGACCTTGTCTGATCTTGAAAATCATTGTGTTACATATAATAATTGAGTTCGTCTTGACCCACGCTTTCATATAATAGATATATGAACTGAAGGTCACCTTCCTTTCTCGAAAAATAATGTAAACATAAAAGGTTGACATAGGTAATCGTGTTGCCAGTAAAACAGAAGTTCTTTCTCTTAAATTTTTGGAAATACTTACTGTTTGCGAGAACACCGGTGGTTCAATTTACCGTAAACACCCTATACAGTCACCGTAATATAGTGTCTTTTAGCACGTCGCACGCAGAGTTTTCGATTCCATAATTCATCGAACAAAAACTCGCTGAATAACAAAGAAGACGCGTTGTTCCTACTTGGGCTACTAAAAACAGACGTTCCGTGTTCCAAGGTCCAATAAAATACTTTCTATGCAAATACGCGGGGAATTCGTTCTTTCTGGGAGTTTATAAACGAGCGTTCCGTCATGTCCGGGGGTGTGGTACAAGGTGAGGACGCGGCAGACACGAAGAGAAGGAAGGAAACTGGAGGACAAGCCACGGTAATAGAACGTAACGCTGGTCGGCATACAATGTTTTTGTTGCCGGCAGTTAAGCGTGGGCAATAAGGCAACAAACAACGCCGCACGTTTTCCCTCCTGCACCTTCTCACGTGCAATTACAGGACGTCCTCTTTTTTCCCTAAGCGTCGCGCCGCGCCGCTAGTGACGCTTCTCTATTCCTTTTACTTCCTCTCGACTAACCTCCACACGTGGCACTTCTTCTTTTTCGTTCGGACACGCGCACCTCCGCTCGATTCCTCGAAAATTATTTTCGTGTCGTGATAAGATTTCTATCACACGGAAACGGGCATTCTTGACTTCCGTTCTGGAAGTGAAATTCTGACCGGTTTGCGACGGATGTTCATACGCGAGAACGACTGAAAGTATACATTGCGACGATAAACTGCCGCGGCAAATAGTCCGCGGAAAGTAAGTTGGTCATACGGGTACAATAGACCTCGCCGCTGGCCAGACAAATACAACTGGAACTACTTCGAGACAAATAAGTGCGACGGAAACCGTCGTAGCCAGAGTATACAAGGTATCCCAAAAACGTCGGTTCCTCGGGTCATTTGGAGTAACTTTTTCCTTCGTGAAAATGTTCTCCGCGGATTTGTTAAGGAGTTATTAACGAAAAACCACGGACCAATCGGAGCGCGGCTACAGAGGACGGATAACGGCTCGACCAATGCCAACGCCAGGCTCAGCGCGAGCTGCTAGTTGTCGCGATCTGATTGGCTCGTAGTTTTTGTTAATAACCTCCAGATTGTTAATAACCCGGTCATATCTAATGGAATTGCGTAAAAAATCAAATAAGAACACAATAAGTTTTGAAAAAGGATTCCGCTTTTTAATTGAATAGTTCTGAGAATATATACAGTGAGCCACGAAAGTATTCGAACGGCCTTTAAAACAGAATAACTGTTTTATAATTGTACCAAACGGTCTGATCTTTTATAATCAATTAGAAGCATTGGTTTATGAAATGATATGCAAAAAAGAGTTTCCAAAAATTACAATTTACAAGGTTAGATGCAAAAATAAAAAAAGGAATTTTTTAAAACTTTTTCATTTGGGCCCTTTAATGAAAATTTAAGATATATGTGTTGTAGATCTATGTTAGTTGTACACATGCTGAACATTTCATATTGGGTGCTTCTTTCTTTTGCGCAGTAGTGTATTTAGATGATCCATTTCTCGTGACCAACCTCGCATAGATAAATAGTTTTAGCTGGTAAGTGGAATAGGGCGACACATGGTCAGACAAGCGGTATGAAAGTTCAATAGTCGGTCCAGGGCGATTGGTTCATCTCGTCTGTGGCCAGTCGAGTAGAACGGATACCACTACTGACGTCGTACATGTTACTCCTCGTATCCTCCGATCAATTGCTTTCGCATTACATCCATGGCTGGATGAAAGTTTGCAGCCGGTAAGTGGAGGCCGAGCGTCTTGAAGTTCGAATCAAAATGAAATTCCGAGGGAGAGTATACAAGGAATACGGAACGAGCTAGAAAGATACGCCGCCTCTCCTAAAAGTCGGCTAACGCGCGAGCACAGCCGACAGACTAAGGAATATATCACACGAACGGGGAACTGCGATGGAAAATCGCATAGCGTCGGCAATCGAACGAAAAATTGGCTTGTATAAACGTCTTTCGCCGTACCATTCAACTTCCCCTCTCCTCTACTCATTGTTCTTTGTGCAATCTTTCCATCATCATCTCTTCACCCCCCTTGCTCGGAGATTCTTTTAGGCTCAACTAGAATATTACGTTACCAACTACAACTTCAGTCTGGGCTTATGCTACGCTCGATTTAGGCGATGTCGTTTTCGAGAAATTCTCCCAGTGCCTCTTCAACACTAGAACTACCACACAAAATGACTGGTTCGCGAATTTCATTTTAAAATTCTTACTAGGCCAAGTTCATTTTTCTCGTTGCAAGCGTCGCTCATTTCTATTCCACAATGAAATTATACACGCGGTGTTAGAAACGTAACGTCGCATTAAAACAGCATTTCTATATGTTATTCCGTTGCGTGTCCACGCGGAAAAGTGCGCGAAAGGCTTTCGCCGCATTCTGCATAATTCGAAATCTCGTTATTCATATTCAAATCAATGTAAGAATGTAGAGAAATTAACCAAACAAAAATAACTTTTGTAGAATGTATATTATAATCTGAATTTTTACCATTTATTTTCAGAACACAAGAAATAATTATTCATTTGCCAATGCAATACAATACAATCGTAATATTTATGATGAAATGAAAATTTATAAAAGATATACCAAAGAACACACCTGGGTTATTGTTATTACTAGACTGCGGGTCTTTATGCAAAATAAAAAATGTTTGCATTGATTGCAGGACACAGGAGCCAAATAAAAATGGTATTCTTCTTTTAATTAACCTATCAAGGTGAAACTAATACTTTGATGTTCTTAAATATTTTTAAAATGTCCACTACTTTAAATTACAAATACCCATTTTTGTCATAAATGCATAAAATCCGCAGTCTAGTTATTACAAATGGAATCTAGTTAATACTCATTACTAGACTGCGGATCTTCGTGCGAAATACAAATTGCCCAAATCAATTCTGTGCAGCAGAGGTTAAATGAAGGTGCATTTCCTCTTTTAATAATTTTAATAAATCGGGAATAATATAAGAACATATTGCTAATTATTCTAATGTCTTACAATGAGTATTTAACCAATTCATTTTTGTAATAAATGCATCAAGATCCGCAGCCTACCCATTACATAAACATAGCCTAGTTTCAACAGTTCGAAAACGAACAGTCTTGACATTAAACGTTTCATCAGAGCAGGAGTGCATATTAGTTACAAATTACACACCACTGTTAGCTAATCGCAGACCAGGAGAATTGCATAGGTCAATCGCTGATCAGATGAGTAGTATAGACCAATCATTGATGAAGCAAGTAGTATCGGCCAGGTAGAGACCATGTTCAATGTATAATATATACGTTTACAACTCATCAGAAATGTAAATGCGCAACTTGCAATGATTATTCATTATCATTGATCAGGGTAGACGGGTTTAAATTAATATCCCAATTATTTAGAGTGTTCCAAAATGTAGAGAAATTAATTTAACATTTTGATTACGTATGTATATCATAACTGGTGGTAGGTGGAAATGATTTGTTAACTAACTATTATTTCCGTCTAAGTTGTACCTCGATTCTAATACAACAATATAAAAACGATTAAGATAAGAGTATGACAGATTCTAAACAAATGCTAAACAATATTTTTCTTTATAATATATAATTTAGAATATATTTTTCGTATATTCTGAACCAGTTAAAAGCAACATTCTTTTCTCAATTAATTAGTAACTTGGATCTAATTTGATGAAGCATACATTTTTAATGCAATTTTATATTTAAAAGAAAAATCGTGAAATATACTATTATAAATTACAGTACATTTACACAAAATTTTTAATGGATATGGATGGTGGAATATTCAAGATCCAAATTCTGGAAAAAAAACTGTACACGTTTGACGTAACAGTAGACATCACTGCGCTATTTCCAATGTAGAATTTTACAGTGCCAGGAAAATTTATAATCTTTAGCTGGAGCATATGAAATAAAAACTATAAAAATAGATGGACAACTATCTTTCACACACAGACAGCAATATTTAGGAATTTGAAATTCATCTTTCCTTAAGTTAATTGGATTTGAAATCACAAATTTCGCGATTTTAACTAACTGATTTTCTCTTCTTCTACTTATAAGTAGAATATATGAAAATTACTGAAACACACATAGTAAGAATAGCTACAAGAGTGCTGTCTTTTAGTTGAATCAATGTCATGATATTTGAGATTTGTCTCGGGTTGATTTGGACCAATTAAAATGTACCATCTCTATCGATTTCGTGAGAAGCTATACAATTGTAGAATGTAGAATTATAGAATGGACAATATTTAGGCCCGTTCATGGTTTTATTTATTAACTATTTCAAACATATTTTTAATACTTCTTGTAGACACTCAACATCCATAATCTCGTAGTTTTTTTATAGATAGTCAAATTGATTTTATATACTCTGTTGTTTGAAGTCATAGTGCACAGCATAATAAAGGGTCTTCCATTTATTTATATATTTATTGCCTTAATCCAAGTGGTTTATATAGCAAGTACAATATTATTACATTAGAGGTGTCATTTTAAACACGATGTCTTTTATTTCCAGAGATTCGAGTTGCCAATCTTCGCCACACGTGGTTACTAAAATTGTGGAAAAACAGTGTTTTTTAATAATTTAACGAGACACTTCTTAATGGAAGACTATTATCGACATTTGCAAAATCAACTGCTAAAGTTATTAAAACTCGTGTAACAGAAATTCTCCATTCAGAACTTTCTTTTGCTTGCTATAATGAAATGTTTTCAATCAATCGAACAGATTCATAGAAATCGAAATGGTTTCTCCTAACTGGGAATGTTTTCTCTTTAAACCAGACTCAGAATCAATCAGTTTACATCTTCTGCGTTCCACCCCACGCTATCCGCTCTTTCCAAGACCCAACGCACGCACTCGTCTCGACGAAGGGATAGAGGTTGGAAAAAGAAAACTACGCACATATAAATCTCGCCCCTCGAACGTCGCAACGAGAAGTCAACCAGAGTAAGGCTTGATGGGAGTTACTATTATCCCGTCTACCTTACCGTCGCGGCGACAGTACGCGTGCTTTCAATTTCACTCTGGCGAATAACAATTTCCTGGCTTATTTACACCGGACCCGTCATCTTTGACGCGTTATTATCGGAATTCGATAACTAATATCTTTCCACCGTGAATGGTGGAAAGGAACTGCGTCTCGCCAGGGTTATGATTAAAAAAAGATTATAGAGGACGTAGGTGGTCTAACGAAGTGGTTGCACAAAAGCCTGCAAAGGCGTAGAGGACGGAGAGATCTCAGTTAAAGCATATGAAACATTCCCATTTGCGTTTTATAAGTACACCCGAGCTGCCCCGAGCTACCATCTTTTAATAACCATTCATATCCTCCCATCTAGCATCACCCAGTTTGGAACACACGTTATTTGCTTTGGAACCACTCAGCACTCGTGCATATTTCTTTATAATGATGACAAGATTTGATTTTGCATTTAGATTTTTGTCTCATGTCTCCCAGAAATCGGAGAAGGAATTATTTCTCCAGATTTATAAATTAATCTTTACGTTGTCCAGCGGCCCCTACGACACTTTTCACATAAATCGTGTGCAACACAATGTTTTTAGGTTGAAAGATAATCCCCCAAAACTTTAAGTCGCTATTCCCTCATTTAATATGAGGGTGAGCACCCTAAACTTTATAATTTTTTTCTTGGTTGTTAATTAAGATATTAAGATGAAAAAAAAACAAACGAAAATACTCTTATTTACTTTTTTTGCAATTGTGAGCATATTATGAAGGGTGGAAAAAAATATTTATTTTTTTATAGGCGTGGGGGTTGCAAGCAACCCTTTGAGTGACGCCTATAAAAAAATTCAAGAACAATGTTGTGTTACCTGTCTAATATATCTGAAAGTTTCAAGATGATCGGATTGATGTAACATAGTTAAAGAATTGAAAAACAAATGAAATTACGCCATTATAATATTATAATATATAGTGAAGTGTGTGTTTCTTACGACCCTGATTAACATTAGACCTACCACCACCGGTCAGAATGACCGGTTAAAATGTTTATTTTACAATTGGTAAAATAATAAAAATGATTTCATAAGAAATGATTAGAAAAATTAGTTTTCATAAAAGATAGCATAACTGATTCTCTCTCTTGTAACAATTAATCTCATTGTTATTTCGACGCGAATGCTGAAAAACAAATATTCCAGCCATTCAATTTTCCGTCAAACAGAACGACATCGTTTATACTGCCGAAGTGCGAATACTCCGTTAAGAAGCCTTGGAAGTCAAGTTTCCCGTTGTCCTTTTTCTTTGGCAATCAGACAGAGGATCCGACGGTTGGCGAAGTAAACAAGCATATCTGAAGTTTCCAGCGAAACCCCTGCAGGAAGAACGTGAGCCGTTCGATACTGATCCTTCGTCATCGTCGGCGGCGCCCACGCTCGAAAATTCTTTGAACCGAAGACGGAGAGGGACCGTAGACGGAGGGCTGGAAGGATGACGTAATTAACTAAATGAAAGTTAAACGGCGGAGGGAAAAATGGGGACACAAGTATCTCATCAACACTTAATCCCTCGTATACAGCTTGACTGAGTGGCACGCGTTAATTTAGGGGAAACTGCCCTCTAAAATTTGATGCCTCGACTTCGCCTCTTGTCTGGTCGCCGCATACGAAATTCGAGATTGTCAGCTCATCAGATTTTCCGGCGAATTACCGCTGTTGTGCTCGTATAAGAGCAGCGCATGCGAGAGAAGTGGTTAACGAAGATCAATTTTGTTAGGGGAACAGTTTACAGTATGGATATGTCCCATCTTGGAACAATTTCAATTTGTGCACACCTGAATTTCTAGAATCTTGTCAAGAAATATTTTGTTGTCTTTACGCCCTCCTTCAATGAAAACTGATTTTTACTTTTTCGATATAACATGTTTCTATTGAATACGATATGTCATTACACACGTGGCACACTGTTCGATCTAGTGAATAGAAATAAAAAATTCGTAGTGCAAGTTCTGAAACGTCTTGAATCACGAAATATAGATTTTGAAGCTATCCACAGTTTTTGCAAAATATACCAATTTGTTGGTGACATTTAAACTTGGCCAAATCATTTTTCAATCACGTGGTTTTGGCAGATTTGTTTTTGTCCGTGTAATCTGATTTTCATAAGCTGAATTCAATACTATAGAATCTTGAAAACGAGCTATTCTATCAGAATAATTTTTATAATTAAATATTTATCATTTATAGAGACTTTTAAACAAAATACCAAAGAGTACATTCCTGATTTTTCCTATATAACTTCTCGACACGTAAAACTTAACATTAAAAAAATCAGATTTGTTTGCTCGAATTTGTTCGAAATGAAAACATTACCTCGCGTAACACTATTTAATAATGGATACATCAAGTGATGAATTTACCGAGTTTTTAAAGTTACTCAGTTATTGAGTTACGCACAACAAATTGCGTATAAAGTCAATTTTCAGCCGCTACGCTCGCTTAACATTAAATGTCAATAACTTTCGTCGCTTATTGGATAATCCGAAAATTCTTCCATGTACGTTTTTTCGTAGGAATTCTAGAAAATTAATACATTAGAAATCGATTTAAATCTGTAAAAGATGACTGCTATAATAAAAGATAAGTTATTTACAAAGTTAACGTATAGATACTTAATGACAATAACGTTAAGATATGAATAATTTGTATCAAGTGTCGAAATATTTTTGTAATATAGTACTTAGTGAACATGTTCATAATTATTGTGTAACATAAATTCATTTGATTGCAAATATAAATATATTTGTTGTTTATCTGTGATTACTAGACTGCGGATCTTCTTGCAAAATAAAAGATGTTTGTATTGATTGCAAGAGAGGATCGAAATATAAACATTTCTTTCTTCTTTTAATTATATTTGACTAGTTTTCCCCCGCCACGCGTTGCTGTGGCTCAGTGTTTTTTAAAAGTATGCTTTTACCTGACAGATGTAAAATTGCTAAACATTAAATAAGGAAAAAACACGAACTAAAAAACAAAGAAATAACTTAATAATTTAAAAATACTAACCAAATATTTCAATTCAAACGCGGATCAATCTACTCAGCTGAATTCCAATGCAATGAGAAACTTACAGAACAAATCACTCCGAATAGGTCAATTTTTCTATTTTTACATATTCCACGATATAATTTGAAGCAGAATACTACTGAGGTGATTCTCGTCGTGACGCATTGGTGATAATAGAAATCAACACGAAGCCATATCGGTTATTATACATCAGTGTTTTCGCAAACGCGCCACATTCACATAACTTGAAGTAAGCAGTTAGCGTTGTAACCGGTGCAAAAAGTCGTCAAAACTCTTGAACGAATGGACTTTTTCGCATAAACCTTCCCGAAGAAACGCGGCGTCTAATGGCTCAAACCCCAGCTTTCCACGTTCAGTCGTTACGGAGATGACCGATTACAAACAAACGCACATTTACATTTTTATTTGTATAGATAATTATTCCGTTTTGTCGTCAATATGATGGCGAGTTACAACAAAGTGGATAGCGCGAAAAAAATTCCTCGTGCCGAAATACCTATGCATATCAATTTTCATAGCGGTAGGTTCAACGGTATAGAAGTTGATGTATTGCAGCGCCATCTACAGCGGCGAGTTACAACAAATTGAATAGCGTAAAAACCTTCTATATGAAAAAATACATTTATGTGCCAAGTTTCATGTTGATCGGTCAAACAGTTTCGAAGTCTATTAATCATATATATACAAACATCCATTTTTATATATTAAGAAGAAGAAGAAGAAGAAGAAGAAGAAGATTAAGCTGAAACCAATACGCTGATGTCTTTAAATCTTTTTAATATGTCCACTGCGTTAAATTGTGCTTATAATTGATTTTGTAATTGCAATCCTCTACTTTGTTAAGAAATGAAAAGAAGATATTGGAGATAAATGAATGAATTTATGTCGTTCAGAAAATAGTCACGAATAATTTAATAATAATAGACCAATAATTGAGATTAGTTAGTTCGGTAGGTTCTAGAGTAGGTAGGTTCAAGGTACGTCTGCGAATCATGATGAATGAAACGTGCTGATCTCGTGGGACTTCGTTGGATTCCGTTAATGTGCCAACGACGGTGTTATTAATGATTTATAGTTATCCCCAACTCCGATTGCTCCCGACTCATCGTAGATCATCTCTATTTCTCCAGACGACGACACATCGTACATTTTTTCTTGTACACAAGTCAAAACATTTTTATTTCGCTCACGTACAGGGACTCGGCTATGCAAAAAGTCATTTGACGTCTAACGGGCGAAGTTTAGTATTAGTATTCCAAACCGGTACGTCGGAAGATGGGGGTTCCGCGATCATCGAAAAAGAACTTGCCAGCTCTCTCTCTCTCTGCGGGACAGTCTCGCATTACAGGTATTCTTTTCCCGATGTTCAAGTTCGAACATCGAACGGACCCTGTTTGAATCGGGATTACCCAGCTTTTTCCCCTATGATCTTTCAAATGGCCTACGGACGATACCATTGATCGTACAACTAATTGTACGACGGAAGTTGTTTCGACCTCACAGTGCGACATTTAAATTGAGATTCGCTGGAAAATTAGAATATGTGAATAATGTACATTTTTATATCAAAAACTTGATATTTTCAATATAAATCTAATATGTAAACATAAATATCTATTATATTAATTCTTGAACGACATCTATGTCGAATAGTTCATACTAACTTATACTACCTTAATAAATACAAGCTAGAGAAATTTCGATCATATTATAATAAAAATAACCAATTAACGCACTTGTCCCATTTAGGCACTTACCTCACTCCAGCTTATAAAAATTTTTATTGATAAACCTCTGCCCGAGAACCATTCTTTTGCCGATGTTTAGGTACGAAAATCTGCTGAATCCGGGATTATTCAGCTCCTTTTTCCTGTGATCTCTTAAAAGTGAGATCGGTACGATCGTTTGCGATCTTCGGCGATTTGACGATCGATACTCGCTCGCCGATTTTCGTTTTTCGGGGTATCCCGACTCGCCCTGGCTCGTATATTCTCGCTACAAAGGCCCGTGAATCCTGCTCAGAGGATTTCTCCCGTCGTCCTGAGGATTAGACTCGTATAATTCCACAAGACGTCTAGGAAACCATTAGGATCCTCCATTCGGTTCGGATAAGGTCCGATGGAATTCGAGGGACGTCGCATTCCCACTAAACCGACCGAATTATTTATATTTATACGAGGTTCTATTCGATACCGAACACCGGCGCCGATCGCGAGGAATGAAAATAGAGAAATGTTCGGCCCGTTTGAATTTGCGTCGGAATTTTCATACATGGAAGTTGATTCGATTTTGGAGCTCGTTACATTGCATATTAAGAACGGAAGAATTTCATTTATTTGTTATGAAATTCCCCGTCAGCACTGTCGATGATGCGCTCAAATACACGTGGAAGTTTTTACGCGGAAAAAATCGACAAATCATTTTATCGGATCAATTAATGTAAATGGATTGAAACGAAACGAAACGAGTTTAGTAGTATTACAAATAATCAAAGTTTAACCGTTGGTCTTAGAGTCTTTTTTGACACACCATGTTCGTCTCTATCCTAAAACGAAAGCTACAATTTTTTCCCACTGTTTCATTACATATTAAATACATCGTTATGAAAGAGCAAAAATTAATTACACGTATACTCTACAAAATATTTTGCTAAGCTAAAGTGAAGATAAGGATACAAATCAAATAAATAAAACAGTGTACAGAGTATCTCATTTAGTGTTTCAGTTAGAGTGTCTCCATTAAATAAAAAATGTTAATTATTGAACAGCTTCAACGAAGTAGTATCCAGAAAAACCAATTTTTTTTTGTCCGCTTATTTTCTCTGTGTTCTTCAAGGTGATTGGAATTGGATTTTGGTATTGCATCTTGTAGCAGATGGAAAATACATCATGACCTTCAGATGACCTTGAAAACAAATAATGTGATGATATGCTAACTTATACTGCTTATGTTATTAATGTTGAAAGTCATGTCCACCGGTGCTGTTCTTTCAACGTTATGTTTATCAACGTATTGTTTGGTTCCGACCAAACTGTTACTAATTAATTAATTATTGTAATTCAAACTGTTATTAATTACCAGCCATTTCTGTTTCCCCAGTCCTCTGATTTCATTATAAAATTAAAAAATGTATGTTCCCTATAATCGGGTCATTTTTACCCGAATGCCATAACTGTTTTTTGTTTCTAATTTTACATTCACATACTATTGTCTGTTGTTGTTGATATGAAAGTTTTTAGGTAGAAAATAGTGCAGTATTTTCTCTGCGAAAGAAAGTTCGAACTATGTACTACTACAACGTGTTCTTTTTACAAACTATTCTTGAAAATTAGCAGCTGCAATTTTACTTGTTTTACAGGAAAGCTTGTTTTTTGCTTAGGTTTCTATCATTTTATTTTCTAAACACAGACTTATTTTATATATACCTTCTGCTTATATGTATAATAGCTTCTGAAAGAAACCAAATAAATACTGTATAAGGAAAAACCACCTGGAAATAAAGCTTTTTTCTTTTTGAAGCTGTTTCATTTGCTTTTACAAATGTGAAAGTGGTATGACAGAATACATGATAGATCAGAGAGAATTTCGTTTCGAATGTATTTTTACTTGGAACGATCCGGGACATCAATTAAAATGTAAATTTCCTGAAGTTAAACATGGAAGTTCTACGAGACAATACGTGCTCTGGAATTCTATATTTATGATATATTTTTATATAGCAATGTGTTTAGATCAACGAACGACAAAATTGAAATTCTTATTAGTTAGTTGATAACCAATTTCATGCGGAAGGTATTGTTTGAATTTCGTACGTAACGTAAACGTTACGTTAGAATCGTACTTTTGGTTTACGAAAATCAAATTCTGTTTATCACATAAACAGTGCAAGTTTGTCACTGGTTAGAGAAGTAGTATTGGAGGAGCAGTGGTGAAATGGGTAGTATAGGCCAGCCACAAAGCAGACAAGTACAATAGTATACTCGAGTAATTTCTCGGACAAGTAGCGTGAGGTTACCACTTGACAGCCAAGTAGTATAGATCAATCACTGGTTACGCAAACAGGATACATCAGCCCTTGATCAGACAAATGGTACAGTTATATCACTCGTGTAAGAAGGGACGTCTAATCAAGATTATTCTAGGCGAATAGACGAAATGTTTATTCAGAAACCACAAGAATCATTTGAATGAAATCATAATCTAGATCGTTATGCAAGTAAATTTAATGTAAGCCAAACGATGAAAGATTTACAGTTTCAGCATACGTTAATTCCAACTGTAAATAAGTGTTAAAGTATAAAATTTTATTATTATTATTTTTCATTCATTCATTATCCGTATCATCTACAATTAACTTTTATTATTCTCCTAATTAATGTTGAATTTGCATATTGATAATTAATTTCAAATATACGAATTTATCATACTTTTGTTGTTGATCTCACCAAGTCTATCCAGCTTCTGGTGGTACCTCTAATTTGCATTATTCGTCACATTTAATTTGACATTTCAATCATAAGCATTAAGGTGCAAGATATAAGGAGTGACCTTGTAATTGAAGTCGCTGAATTAAAAAATAAAGAAGACAGTGCTAAAGGCAAACATAAATCATTAAATCGTATCCTAAATATGAACCAATAAAATAAAAAACTTTTATATCCTGCTGCAAAACATTCAAAAGATGGGCACTTGGAGGGACTAAAACAAAAAATACTTCTTAACCTCGCGATTTATTTTACGGTTTCATTCATTAAAACTATTTCGTAGTTCGTAATTTCTTGAAAAAAGTTCTCTCCAATAGCTGTAATTAACAACGCCAAAATATTAATTTTATTTCGGTTTAAAGGAACACATAAATATTTATAACTGGAGAGGATTTTTTAAGCGTTTATAATCAAAGCGAGTAGGTGCAATTTAAAACAGTAATAGCATTAGAAGAATCTAAAATAAAATATACAGTTTGTTGAAATTCTGGCAGAAAAAATTTTTATTTTGCATAAAGATTCGCTGTCTATTACTAACATACATATTTATTAGACTTCACAGAATCTTCGTCACGAGTCTGACTCAATATTACAAGGCAAGGGGTTGATTTAACAATTGCGTGAAGGGTGCACTGAAATTAAAAAAAGAGTACACGCATAAATTGCAGACGTACGGAATACCGGGTATAGATTGCTATCGAGCAAAGATGTGGGGAAAAATTCCTCGAAGCACCGCAAAAAATTCTCAGACATATTCCTGTTTTATTCTCGAACCGATACAAATCATGGCTCGCGATGGCAGTCGTCGTCGAGTGAAAAATAGTGCTCGAGGCAACGAATTTATTGTGGGAACGTTCGGTGAGCGATCCGTAGCTGGTATCAATGTGCCTTCATTGAAATCCACGTGCTCGCTTCGGTTTCCAAGTTTCTCCAACCAGCCGTGAGACAGGTAAACATCGCGACGGAATCATATGCGTGCAAAGTAGACAGGGCCGTTCTCTTTGTGGGTGTATATCCGGATGCGTGAGGGTGCATGTATATGGTAATACGCCAGGATGTGGACCTTTGCAGTGTTAACGATTCCGCATTCGGTATTAATCTGAATTTCAAATTTCCGCGCTATGGCACCTTCGCGTACGGAATCCCTGACGAGGGAGAGAACCGTGCGGCGAGGCGAGGGTGTCCTTTTGTCACAGGAACTGGTGAAAATGTTAAAATCTTTCCCCATGCAATCGGAATTCTGTTACAACGTGTACGTAATCGCCGGGTTCCGTCGGCTAAACGCGAACACGGTTCGGCTGCTTTAACAGTCTTCTATGAAGACTAATGAAACAGTGACATTCTTGAGTCGCAACCAGAGATGAACACCATTTCGAGGACAAATATTTTCACCCCTATTTTACGAGATTGAAAAGCACACTTTTACTTTTGCGCTCTGAATTGTTTTTCCATTTTATTGCCAACAACTCCCTACTATTTTAAGTGTTTCATTTGAAATTTACTCCAAAGGATAGTTCCTCGACTACTACTTATTTTAAACAATTTCGTTTACTAATTACATTTAATATAGCTCTCAAATTTTATTGTAATTTATATTTGTGGAACTGATATTTGTTTTCAACTAAAGAATAAGGAACTCAATAAATAAAGGATGAACCAAATATTACATATAAAAACCCGTTTCGCGACAGAGTTCAGATGCTTAGGGAGGCCTTATTTAGTAATTTTCAAAAAGAAAAAACGTATTCGATATTCACTTCCGAAACTCCAGGGTTATTTTATTGGCTAACTAAACGATACATAATATAATAATACAGAGTGTCCCACGTAATTGTCGATTTTTCAGCTTTTTTAAAAAAGGTTTGGAGCAAGATCTATTAGTTTTTAGTTGGCTGCAAAATGTAGTAGAAAAGAAAATGAAGGTCACCGTAATTTTCTTAAATGGCACCACATATTTTTCCGTACATAATATCATTGCTTATGTCAAGACGAGTTTAATGGCATAGTATACTATGACCTTGACATGACCTTAACAGTGAGGTCTTATTTTTAGTAGTAAAGCAGGCTTAAGTTGTTGATATTGGTCAAGATATTGATCTCTCGGAGTAAATAGCAACAACTCAAGCCTGACTTACCGTTAAGACCTCGCTGTTAAGGTCATGTCGAGGTCAAAGAATACCCGGACGTTGAACTAGTCTGGACATAAGCAATGATATTATACAGGGTGAATCACGAATCATGATAAAAATAGGACTTTTTAGGACGATTGCGGCCTAGTTTGATCGTTAATGTACCTTTTTTGACTACTGAAAAATCCAATCTTTGCATTTTATCGAGAAACGCGAAGGCGCATCCCGCACCCTTGCAATCCTGGAGAAACGAGTCTACCCCCTTAACCCCTTGCCCTACAATGTCGTGTCTGACTCGCGATGAAGATTCTGAACAGATTCTGATAAAAATGTATGTTAATAATTTCCTATAAACCGAAATAAAATTCTGTTTTGGTTTTGTTAATATACGGCTATTGGAGAACATATAGGAATAGAATTTAGATCAATATTTTTCGATTTTAGGAAATTACGATCTCTACGAAAAAACGTCCTAATCACTGAAACCGTAAAATAAATCGTACGGCAAGGGGTTAAGTAGCCATTCATTGGACAAGTCACCGGATATGTATTATCAATGTGTCGCGCGTATAGATCAAACAATATCAGCCGATGTCAATGGAGACCAACAAGAATGGGTGAGAGGAAACATTTCCTGGTCTGATTCGAAGGTCGCAGTGAACGAAATAATTTTAAAAAAAGTGTACGTTCAAAGCGTCGTGGGTCTTTCATGCCTCCGGTAACGAAACAAGACGGCCTAGCCCGGAGCGAGGACACATCGTTTCAATTTCCGAATGGACCAGAAGAAAGGAGGGACGCGAGCTGGCCGGGCGCAGGAACAGAAACGAGACGAACACGACGAGATGGGACGGGACGGGACAGAAAGAAAATCGTCAGCGCGTTGCTTTAACGAAGTGTCGCCCTCGTCGGGGTCGGGACGTTCATTTTGCGCGTACGTTAGCTCTTCTGCTCGCTGAAAGAGGCGTTTTCCGAGCGGCGACACGGCACTGGCCAAGCCGCGCGTGTACGTTGCGAAAAAGCGAGAAGCCAGACGATAGATCGACACTGGTCGCCGGAAAAAGGGAGGACGGGTTCACGAGGACTGATATTAACGCGAAGGTACAACGAAATACACCGAAGGAAACCAGCCGAATGAAGTATTATACATATATCAAACCTCTCCCTCGTGAACACCTCGTGCGGAAGAAACGCTTCGCGGCCAGGATAAATAACCAGTCGATGAAAAAAAAATTAATCGAAACCCGGAAGAGAAATGCCGTCTTCTGGTCGCAGTCAACCACAGTTTTTTGGATTTCTTTCTCGATTGTCCGAACATTGACATGAACATTCATAACTAATAATCATAACTAAACTCAAATGCATGTTTTTATAGAAAATAGGTAGATGGGACGTGAACAGAAATTTATTTTGCATAGAGAATATGTGTTTTGCTTAATAATAATCCTTTATATCATAATAATAAAGGATAATGCATATTTTTAGTATTTCTCTCGTGTAATAATAACCATAAATATAATCATTTCTAAAGGGGCCTCTAGACGATCAATAATATTGTCAATACGCCTAACAACAATATTGACGAGGCGCATTGAAAAGGTATATTGACCGTTTAGCAAGGGTACAAACGCATTGTCAATTAATTAATTCATTGTTAATTCGGGAGCTTCAATATTATTGTCAACATAAATATCTATCTTGCTAAAAAACACTTATTCCTGTTGTTACGCGATAATGTCGTGAATAATAATAAGGTAATTTGTCAAAGTAAAAAACAATAAGGTATACAATAATACAGAGTGAGTCACCTAACGATAGTACCTCAAATGGTGCTTTGAAAGATACGTGAAACGTCTTAAAGACAAGGTTGAATGGTTCTTATGTAATTTGTTTTTAGAAATCTTTAAACACTTACAATGACGGTTTGTTCCATTGTGAATTGAGTCACTATAATTACTTACGGTCATTCAAGGTCACAGACATAATTTGTAAGGTTAAAATATAATATATAAGATAATTAGATACGATATGTAACAATGATAATGATGAATTAAAAATAAAAGATATTATATATAATAAGATAAGATTAAAAACTATACTGTAAAGAAAGGATAGGTTATCATGAGATATGAAGCATGTTGAAGACAGCGATGAAGTATCTAAAGCCGATATTAATCTGTGAAATTCCAATGTGACGAAGATAAGGCAATGGATCGCGTCAATGATGAAGAGATTACGTGGGGTAGTAAAAGGAACTCGTAACAAAGGAAGTAATAAAAGAAAACTGTACACGCCCAAGTAATATTCTCACGTATTCTGAAATATTCATATAATCGGAACAGTAATCAGATGATATCAAGCGCAGGAAGAAGGTATTCCTGCAGAATTACCAATTTTAAAGCAGAACATGCAATTTAGAATCTCGGGAAGATTAAAAACCAGAGAAAAATTATATATTATCTGAATAAAACATATGCAATAAATTATAACGTTTCATCTGCAATTGTATGTATAGTTGTAATTTAATTTCTTCGATTATCTTCTCTTATTTATATTCTGCACGATAAAATAAATTCTATGCGTGTAGCAATATACTTTGAGGAGGCTGTCATTGTTGAAATGACACTACTACGCAGTACTATACGGACTTATTATAAGCTACACAGTACTGTACATGTATTATAATTTTTGTTTTAAAGTTGAAGTGGTCACGAGAACTTCAAACAATTTAAACATTATACGAGCTGGGTTGGTTGAAGTGTAATATAGTCAAACGAGAGTTTTGGTATATAATAAAACTTGGTTTATTGTGGCAGAGGTTGTGACAAAGTTGTACACACCGACCATAGCGGGTAATGAATTTAGGTAAACTATAGTATTACGACGGTGACAACTGACAAACGAATACTTAAAAAGCCAATGTAGCAATGGATGAAAGATTTTATGAGGCAGAATTATTCCATTGTTAATTTCATAAAAACCATTTCTGAATTTGGAGGACACAATTTCAAAAAATTGCTGTGCTGGGCAATTGAGGACGTTTCTGGGTGAAACGACGTAAATGAAAATGACGAATGGAATAAATTGCGGTAAAAGATTCAGTTTTTGTTTCTCCAATATCTTGCATTATTATGAGACCAATTTATGGCAAAAACGAGTTGGTGAAATAGAATGTTACGCCTTTCTTTTTAAATCAAATAAAGTTTGATTCGTTTGTAATCAATAGACTGCGGATTTTATGCATTTATGACAAAAATGAGTAAGTGTAATCTAAAAGAGCACAAACATTAGACGAATTTAATGCTGCTGTTATATCATGTTCAATCTATTAAACATTTAAAAAAAGAAATTATATATTTATCTCAGCACAGTTTGTTGCTATTCAGTAATCAATATTTAAGCTTTAAAATAAATGTATAACCATACAAAAAATATCAATTTTCTTATCTCTTTTCCGACATTTTCGGGGTTGAAGATGTTTTAATCGCTATAACTTTAAAGAAAATATTACGGCAAGCGGTTAATGCACAATTGTGTTTCGCTTCTTCATCGTGTCCAAACATCAACCGCCTAAATCTATCTCAATCTTCACCAACTTGTGCTCAGTGTTACTACAACCACAGTTTCAGTGCGGGCCACAAAAGGGAAAGCTTCGAGGTCCCCAAAAAAACGTTTTGTTTCGATTTCAACCGGTCCAGTCATCCCGTATCCCATTCAATTCTCCTCCGATTCTTTAATTTCTTTTTCTGATGAGCCTCGGTGCTGTTTTCGTAAGGACTTGAGCGATCCTTCCCGGGGTTTTCAGCATCGGATGAGCTGTGGGTACCTTTGATATCGGCGTAATCGATCGTGCGGGTCGAAACTTCCTGTTACTCTTCAAAGGGGCCGGTGTGTGTTGGCATGAAAAATTCTCATAAAGCTTCATAAATATTTCATGGGATTCGCATAAGCGTGCAATTAGACTGACTTAGTGGTCCCTCAGGGCTGATATCGCTTTTCATCCGGTTCTGCTGCTGGGATTAATCGTTTCTCGATAGTCTTATATCCCCGGACGAGCTTTTTGTGTAACGCTGTTTTTTCACCTACTCCTGCTCATCTCGATAAATTCTATGGCAAACATTCTCGGAGTCTTTTTATACATTCACATTTTCATTTCTTGAATACTGCTACGATTACGCATAATTAATTTAACCAAATCAATTGATGATTCGCGACAGTAAGTTCAATTTTCGTAAAGGGCCTAGCAGACTAAGATAGGTGTAGCCGCTCCACCCACAATTGTGCGGATATCGTGCGGAAAACAATGGTTTTAAGTTGAAAGATAACCCCCTAAAATTTTAAGTCGCTAACCATTCGTATAAGGATGATATGAGGGTAAATACCCTTAACTGTATCATTTTTTTTTCTCGGTTGTTAATTACGATATTCGGGAAAAAAAAGAATACGAAAATACTCGAACTTACCTCCTTCATAGCATACATTTTTTTCACCATTGTGATCAAATTATTAAGGGTAGAAAAAAATCATTTAATTTTTTAGGGGTGGGAATTGCAAGCAACCCTTCGAGTGACCACTTCCAAAAAATTCAAGAACAATGTTCTGTTGCTTATCTAACGTATAAAAAAATTTCAAGATGGTCGGATTGGTGGAACATAGTTAAATATTGAAAAACAAATAAAATTACGTCATTATAATGGTATAATGTACAGCGCAGTGTTTCTTATCAGGATCAATTATTTCTTTTTAAACGCGACGCATAACATTGCATAAGTAGTATATAGTGCACAAATGCATATACAGTGCACAAATTACGTGATTGAAGGGTTAAAAAAACAGTCGAAGAAACCGAATATCTTCCGCGAAGATAACGAAACTTCAGTTCTGCTAGCAACAGTGTTCCAGTCGGCGCTAGAGACGGACGTAGCGGTCCCAAAATCATTTTAATCGGAATGCGCCTTCCGCGTGGCGTTTGAATAACATAGTTACAAGCGAAACTCCACGGCGAAGTTACGTGGTAGTGTGAGGAGAACCGGGAGGTTGCAGCCGACTACGTCCTAAGCCCCGAAACCGAAAGTAACTTGGAAATTTATGAAATAGCGGGGCGCTTCCCTCCATTCAAGTCGAAGCCGCTATAATATTGCGGGCTCCCCGTTTAGCCTAGTTGAAGCGCGTGCCCCGCGACCCCCTCGATAACACGGTTCCACCCTGATGAACGCCACATTCAACTGTATAACTTGGCCATTGAGGTCGTTTAATGAAAATTGTTATGGCCCCGGCGAATCTCCGCGGTGAATGCAGATGCGCTCGCCTACGGGAATGCATATACGCTTATTATGGTGTGTCTGCTTGATCCCTGGGGCTACGGGAGCTGAGATACCGCGAAAAATCTTAGCCCGTATCTTTAGCACGTGCCCTCTGCGATGCAGATGTGTTAATTAAATTGTTAATTACACTGCTCCTCAGCTCTACTTACAAGGGAATCGCGCGCGCGGATTGCCCGACTCCGATTTTGTCGTGTTGTAAAACATTAGGTGTAGATGTTGGAGAGATATGGTAATTTCGAGCGAGATGCACCACATTTTGTTTTCTGCTTATAAAAATTTTATTAAAAAGAATTGAAAGCGTAGACAGGCATAGTTGAATTCTTTATTTAAATCTGTTTAATAAAATATAACGTGACATGAGTAAAACTTTTATATTAATATACTGTTTAAAAAAGGTCGAAAAAGTGCCTTGTGTCTCTCCCCGGGGCCTGGGGTGAGATGTAGAAGAGGACCAATAGCTTATTGGTCCACAATAATATTTATTTAAAAAATATACACGAGTAATGCAAACATTTTTATGTGGATGAATGAAATGGTTCTTCGATGACGTTAAGTCTACAAATAAGTACCAAATAACGTTACATGCAGCTTTAATTAATTTCTTCTTGCAAGCATGAAGAAGATGCTAACAATAAGCTGAAATTGACTATACGTCTAATACTTGTCATCAGTATCGATGCGCTGGTATCAATATCGTCAGCTGTGAACTATGAAATTACTGGATAATATCAATCGGAATTGGAACGAGCGACTCATAGAGAGATCCTTATAGCTGTCCGTTTACTGCGCACCGAAATTAGTAGTACGACTCTATACATAGTCAAACAGCAGCGCTTACATGCCGCGTAAGTCGTTGACTTGTACTCCTAACAATTGATTTCCGATGAAAGCGCCCATCTCTGTAACGTAAGCGGTGTTCCTTGCTTATCGATGGTTCGAATGTCAATCAAACCACAATATCCTGTTCCTACGACGTTGCATGATTCTGATAATGGTCTCCGCAGTGATCTGTTTCGTTTACAGTAATAAGGTCGTTTCGCTGTACACGTTTATAGCACATCCGGTTATTTTAAATTGTAAGACAATATAATTTATCCAGCAATAAAATTAATGTTTATATTAGAAATAGATACATTAGAAATGTAATAGACATTGCTATTGAAACACCACAACTACCGAGACCTAAACGAGACTGATGTATATTCCATTATAATAACATAAAATTTTAATAGAGAAGTACACCAAAAAATTTCCCCTATTTCTAGGACTTCACGAATTACAAAAGAAAACATCTAGTGTTAAATTATTGAGCTGTAACTGTAATAAAAACGTCTAAAATTACCATTCAAGCTTTGTTATTTGATGTTCAAATTAGTTGGCTATTAAATTGATATCATAAGAACTGAAAATTATTGTATTATATGTATTATATCGTACAGAATGTGTAAAATTGTATCGATAGTACTGCTAATCCTTATGCATTTGAAATATTTATGCATTATAAATATTCTTGTAATCATTTTGCATTTTTCCTATACTAACAAAATTTCGTTTCTCCCGTATAGCCACAAAAATAACGTTTTCATTCAACGTAACAATCACAACGTTCAACAAAAAATAAGTTTAAAATGTTCGATAAACGTGGACGAAGTTAATCTGTGCAAGATTTAAAAACACTTTAGCACACTCCATGAATCTTACCACGCGCATGAGTAAGATTAATAGAAGCTTTATGAAGCTTACTTGACACTTGGTAATTAGGTAGAAACAGGAGAATGTTTAGCTAGCTAGCACGACTATCGTGACGCGGAGCGGATAATGCCTTAGAGGATACCTACAAAGTTAGTACCAAGAAACAGCATGAACTTTCGATTACGATTTACTACTTGGTCGAAGTCACTTACGTTTTCAGGACATATTCTGTCGGAGTACTTCTAACCTTGTCGTAACGTTCCACCTACGTTCGTGCAATCTGTGATATTAATATTTCTTTCGGGAACGAAAACATTGTTGGAAAATCCTTTGATTTATTTATCTATACTGAAATATGATTTAATAAGTGAAACACAGTGTTCCCAAAAATTGGGTAGGAATCTTATTGTGTGTATATGCACTTGTATTTTACCATGTGTTATTATACATATGTGTTATTCCTTGATGAATATTATGTTCATACTTAAATGAATATATTTCTTGTAGTAAGTGTATGCAAAAGTATTTGTCTTTTTCAATGGCTTATTCATAATGAGTGCACTGCGGACCTTTATGCAAAATAAAAATGTTTTGCATGGATTGTGGGAAGCAGAAATAACATAAAAATTGATTTCATCCCTTAACAGTTGTGTTATATTCAAAACAACAAAATTCTTGAATTTTTTAAAATCTTTTACTGTTTTATATTTCACCCAGCCTATTTCTTCATAAATTCATAAAGATCCGCAGTTTAATAATGAGTTGTAATTATAATGATCATCTTCGGATTTGTTTGTGCAATTCTTTCTTCGTCATCGATGTGTCCAACAGACAATAGCTTACCTCGTATGTCGTTCATACATTTATTAAAACTTTTACATACACCTATTACTTCTAAAAGCTGAATTGTCTCAGTTCATCTGCTTTTACAATTTACGTCTGTTTCTTCTACAAATTGTTTCCTCCATGTGATGCAGTTTTGCATCAAACCTTTGCGTTAATGAATCACAATTACCGCGATATGTAAAAGTACATATATTTTATGTTATTACTGTAAATGTGTATTTTAGAGAACGGTTTTATCAAGAATACACATTCGAAGAAATAGTAAAGCAATCTTTTTTGGGACAGGTCGAGACCTGTGGTTTTTGGTTGAAAGTTTCCTAGAGCAATGTTGCTCCCCACACTCTTAAGCGTATAGTAAATTCTTCTTGTAGGTTAGATTTAGCTTTAGCTATCTTGATTGTTATTTAAACAAGAAAATTTTCAAAAAACTTGTTGAAGTCTGTAAGCTGTATACAATCAATATTTATGATAAAAGCGGTAAAATTAGTGATAAATAAATGAATATCTTGTCCATAGGTGTTTAAAATAAATATACAAGTTAAAAAAGCAGTGGAAAAATTAGTGGAATAGCGCAAGTGTATTGTTCCACTATACTTTGGGCTTTATCCACTGAGAAGAAATACTATGTTGCAGAGACTGTCCTCCATCTAATCAAGGCGTTACAATATTTGCGCCGCATCATTACTAGTTTAATCCGTCATAAAGTTTGCGGCGGTATCATATATTCTGTGTATCTTCTCGTAGATGCACGGCCACGCTGATACTACAGCCATAAACTTCCTTCGGTACAGGTTGACCTCGACCCACGTTGCGTTGATCCGCATAAATCCTTACATTTTCATACGAACCGGGACGTGATGCGAGCGAAATGAGTCGTTCGTGATAAATTTCATTCAACCGAGCGGACAGACTCGCGTTTGCGCAAACAATCCAAACGGCAACAATCGTGGACCCTTTGTTCATCGTACGCGTTTCAGAGGCTTAGTCTTCCAGCACGGTCAACACTGATCCAATAAACTAGAACTTAAAGTTGGTTACGAGGTAACCGTTGCGTGCCACCAATGTAATCCACGTTCCCATGAAAACGCACACCACGGCTGTCGCCACGCGATTCAATATCAAAACTTTATTTATCCTTTTACCTTGTTTAGAAGTCCGAACTACATGATTTTGTAAAATGTAAACTTTCATCGCCTTCTTTCAACTACACACGGAAATCGTTACAACGTTCTGTTATAATGAAGAATAATACGGGAAAGAATGTTTTCTGACCCCTTGAACAGTACTCTTACGTACGTTAACACTAAACCTACCACTGACGGTCAAATAACCGGTTTTATATTTTTCCTTTTACAATTTTCGAAATTATGTTGCTCACATGGAAATTGATTCGATTTGTTTATCCAACCTTATATTGGGATAAAAATGGCACAAAATCTAAATAAATAGAACCTTGTCATTTTTATAAGCTAAAACATTTCAATCGCTTTTAGTGCACGGCAGAGTTAAGCAAAAATTTTATTAGTTTGAAACTCGCTTGGAAAAAACCCACTTTATTCGAAATTTTTATTTAAAGAAATTTTTTGCCCAACTCTGAGTCTAATGAATGTAACTTGTCAAATGTACACGCAGGACTTGTAATAATTTTTAATAAGGTGCCGTAAATTTTATGTAATGCGGACGTTCATAAAAATTTATAGACTATGCGGATGTTCATGCAATTTGCAATTTTTGTAGACGAATTTCCAGAGAAACTCGAATCAAATAGAATCTTATTTTCCGTAGTAGTAGTCTTTTCAGATCTGAAGTAAATTTTAATCGTACGAAATTCGGTCGTATTTTTATATCCCTGCAGTTTTTGAAAATTTTCGAATGCCATAATTGCATAAACATCCGCAGTCTAATTAGTAGTCTAATTATTAGCAGTCTAATTATTCACTAATTACTCATTATTAATGAAGTGAATTTTTATCTAACTTCTGGAATAATACGTACGTTAAAAATCAATATTATTACAACTGTAGCAAGAATAAAATATAGAACAGATACGAAACCAATATCTTCAATGATTTCGGTTCTTTGCAACTGTTACAGAAAACAACGATTCTTTGAAGCTGTTTCCAGATCAGAAATCGATATTGTAACGGTTTTCAAGTTCTGCTTCTAACGGTATATTTATAACGATATTGCTCCGCGGGTCAGCTGTAGATAATGGTACGAACTGATTTCGAACTCTATGTTAGTGTTTAGCTAACATCGAGAAAGTTTAGAATTTGAAGAGGCACAGATGTGCTCGATGAAGAAATGTTTTATTGTTTACTGGTTTAAATTTCGTCGATTAGACGACAAAATTATTCCTATAATAAGTACAATACTTCTTATAACAGTTATGGCAGATAAAAACCGTAGTCGGGCAATTTTTGAAAATATGTGTTGAATATAGAAATGTCGTCGAATTTTTTATTCACTGTCATATCCACGAAATTGAAAGTAATATAATTAACTCTAAATGCCATGTCCAGTACGACTTCATCAGGGCTATGAACATATTTTTATTTCCACGTCATGAATACTAGCACTTTATAATTTTATTACACACTAGGGTCTCTTATGACCCCAGTGGAATGTACCGTATATCAGCTTGTTTTATCGTACCGCCGAATGATGCAGCAGTTTAATGCAAAAGTGGTGTAAGTCAATATTTGACTGTTTCGTTTAACGCCACATCCCAAGTCATTTAATCGTCATATAATTATGTAAAATAATGCTAATATAATTTCAGCATAGCTTGTATTAGACAAACATCCTCCATTGTGTTTTATAGAACTTTCACTTAATTCTTCCTTATCCAATGATCAACTGGTGCGACTTGCCCCAGCTTTACTGCCTCGACTGTGGCTCGATTATAAATATTCAAATTATTTAAATTCTTTTGTGTATATGACTCTTAAACTCTTACTACTATATTTATTTATTTATTTATTTGTTATTGCTTTAAACCAAGTGGTTTATATAGCAAGTACTATATTATCACATTTGGCTTACATTAAACAGGTGTTACATTGTTTCTAAAGTCTTACGGAGCATTGTGTGTTTGAGGAAACTATAAATTATTTTCAGACCTTCTATGTATATCGGGTTTACATAAGAAGGAACTAATACAAAGAGGGAAACAGTCCTTATTACTATGCACATGGCTCAATTGTAAATATTAAGTTTATTCAAAATTTTTGTGTACATAAATCTGAAAACCTTAAGAGTTTTTGTAATCTAAGAGAACAAAAACCGTGCCATTATAGGTTCAGTACTAGATTGCGGATGTTCATGCATTTTCCAATTGTTCTAGACAAATTTTAAGAAAGTGGAAAGAAGTGAAATTCTATTTTTAATGGGAACAGTCTTTGTAGATCTATCGAATGTTATATTGAAGCCTTTCTTGAACATTTTCATAAACCGTAAATGCATAAAGATCCGCAGTCTATTCAGCACTATTTAATCGAAAAAGGAGAGTTTCAAAAGAAGAAGAGGGGGGTAGCGATTTCCCTGGTTCGGAACAAACACCGTCGCCTTATATCGGAAGAAAACTGTATTCGTTTCGACATCTATTAAACGGCGAGAACTTCTGCAACTACTAAATATAAAACTTTTTTTGAGAGTCTTGGTCGTAGAACTTGCTGACATCATTTGGCAGGAACGTTTGGGTGGCCGTGTATAGACACACAGAGCCACGCAGGATTGGCATCGCCGGCGTTAGCTAAGGTATTCGGCCGCGTCGGTCTCTCGTTTGCCCGGTGCCCGATAAATCGTACGTCTGGGACTCGTTCGACGCGAAATTCCTGCTCTATTTCCCCGCTTGGTCCCGTGCAATTCCCTTCACGCCCGCCGTGAATTAACGTAAGACAGACTGGGATGGCAGATTTTTGCACGCGAACGACATAAGGAGGCGGATCGGAGCCGGGGGCCCGCCGCGGCTACCCAAAGAAAAAGAGTCTCTTCCTCAAAGGAAATTCTTCCTCCCGATCAAGCCGGAACGGTCGTAAACCTTACACGGGCCGTTAAACAGACCTATACACACTGGCGAAGGGGGAAATAAAAAGGGGTGGCTCCGCGAGACATCGCACACCCGCCATCCACCACCAACACCACCAACCGAGTCGGTTACGTTACGTGGACCAGAAACGAACCTACGAATTCGACCACAGCTTTGCAGACGCCTGTAATTTGTATACCGAGATAGCTATTCCCGTCGACCGTTTCGCGGGCAAAGGGAAACCCTCTGATCTAAAATATTTTTCCCTTTTCCGTTTGGTTCTTTTTTTTTCACCGAAAGAGGTAGGCAACGTACGGGGTCGAAACGAATCACGCACACCCAGTGTTACGGTTCTCCGGGTTTTGCGACCGGTCGATAACAAACCCTGTGCCGACAGCTATCGATTTATTTGTGATTGTTAATACGGTAATCTATCCGTCGCGCTGCGCAATCTAGGGGTTTCCTTTCACTGGGAAATTCTCGTGTAACAGCGACGAACACAAGTGATTTGTTTACCGACTATTAGATTAGCCTTGAACTTCATATGAATAGATTAGTCTTCAACTTTAAGGGTTATTTTTGCGAGGTCAATCGTTGTTGTTATTTATTATATAATACAGGTGTCCCAAAAACATTGTATTGGGTTGGAACGAACGTTCGTAGCGATTGTAAATTAAACTTGAAAGCTAAAATTCAGATATATTTATTCAATAACATATTTTCCATTCTGTTCTATTAGTTTTTGCCATTTTCGAGGTAACTTCTCGCGTTATTGAATAAATATATGAATAAATACCTTAATTTTATCTTGGATTTTTAATTTGAAAACGCTGCGAACTTTCTTTCCAACCCAATACTTTCAGGGGATGGTTCCTAAGGTCATTTGAAATTACTTTTTTCTTTGCGGAAATGTTCTCCGCGATTTTGTTAAGAAGATATTAACAGAAAACGTGGACCAAGTAACGTAAGATACTATTTTATTATTTTCGATCTAAGAATCTCATTATATAATTTAATTATATAATTATGGAGGTGTAATATTTTGTGCACAAAGTTCCGCAGTACAATTATAGCTATAAGATATTAATAGATTTTTTATGGTCTACTTCTTTAAAGGTTCGTACTATAATACCCAGTTTCACAAGTCTGCGAAGTGGTTGCATCTTCGTCTATAACTGTATAAAATTATGAAACAAGACTATAAGTTCTTGAGCATCGGAATAGAAATTTTCGGTATCGTTAAGCAGAAAATTTAATGGCGAATACATATTAAATTGCTTACTTAGCAGAAATTAGAGATACGGACGAACCCGTATTTGTTTTTGTTTGAAAATATTATAATTACATTCTGGATGTTACGGATATTTTAGGAAGCAAGTTTTAATGAGGATCAATTAAGATTATACGCTTACTTTGTAATTAACAATCCCCTTGATGGTTGTTTTGGAAAATTATTTTGTGCTCCTGAAAATTTCTGAGAAAATCCGCAAAGTAATTACACCGTTATTAAAATTCGAGATTGAATTTTTGAAGTGACTTTACGGGAATGTACAAAACTGGAGAAACTAACAAATTTTGATTTTCGCAAGTGAATTTAGACAATTCAAATATCAGGACAAGCTTGAATAAAAACATATTTCGTCTCTTAATAATTTCAATAACTTGACAATACTATTAAAATATTCTGAAATTCTTCTTGAGTTCTTTTAATTGGCACAGAAAATTTTTATTTTTATTTAAGTGTCCCAGCTGAAGAAGGACACCTAAATGTTTCCTTTGTTACTAATGACAAACAATTTTTTGTGTCACAATTTGAACGACGACGCATGTTTTAGTGGATATTTTATAACGAGATTAAATATTTCTTACTTGGGGGAGTTCCGTTCTTTAACATAAATATCCTGATAACCTACACATGACCTTGAACATCAAATATGTACCAAATGAAATTGTAAAATTATAATTGTTGCCACTCATTACACATTTTCGTGGAACATTAAAGGAAGAAGTCACCCACCGCTCTAAAAATAATTATGAATCTCACAATTAGTGTTTACCACGTACAGTAATCTAATTTCATCGTAACAATGATTTACAAGTTTTAATTGCATTATTTGTGTTTAAGGTCACACGAGAAAATATAAAACTCGCCTGATAAAAAAAGCAACGTCATTGAAGAACTCAAAAAGAAATAACATTTTTCATGTCATTGAAAACAAAGGAGATATTTCCGTGACCTCCTTCAGCCAACGCACCTTGTATAATGACAATACTGCATGGGTGTGATACTACCACAAGTATTCATGCTTTAGTCCGTTCTACGTTTATATCGCAGCATTTAATTTACCATGGTCATTGTGTTTCATTTATTTTACTTGCGCTGCAATTAAATCTTTATTGTTTTATATCTGCAGGTATTCCAATATTATTCATTCGTGCTTTACCAGTTTTAAATCTTTTTTACCTCGTATTACCTTTACTTTGTTCTGTTGTGTGTGCATGGAAGGCGATGTTATTGCCATTAACATTATTATTATTCCAATTACGGCTCCGAGGCATTCTCTCTGGTTTATACAAATGTGACCAAATAATGACCGTACTTTCTTCTTTTAATAATTTTTATAGGTTGGATATACAATAGCATCGACATACTTAATTTTTTTTATAATATGTAACAGCATTTGAAACGTTAGTAGAGGTTTGTTTTGTGAAGTTATTAGTAGACAGCGGATCTTTATGCAAAATAAACATTTTCTACCTGATTTGCGACAAACTGGAGTGAAATGAAAACTTATTTTCTTTCTTAATTTGTTTCATAAGTTGAAAATAATGTAACAGTATTGTTAAATTCTTCCAATGCTTTTGCTGTTTTAAATTACACCAACCAATTACTATTATAAATTCAACCAACCCACATTCGTCATAAATTCATAAAATCCGCAGTTCCATTATTATTCTTAACATTATTAAGAACACAAACTACAATTCACACTTCATGAATTTGTTGTTGGTTCACAAACAATTATAGTGTGTTCCACTGTTGAAAACAATCTCCGTCACGTTAAGAGCATATATTTCAGCGCTACATATAATTCATATAATCCATAATACACATAATCAATGGACATGATGGATGTAAAATTTGAATTTAAATGACCACAAATGTATTTGTACACTTGTAATACAATATGTATTACATATTATACAGGGTCTGACCGAACAACAATGTACAAGCAGCCAGGGAGTGATTCTACACATAGATATAAATTGGAAAAAAGGAATAACATTTTTCCATTTGACGCATCGTTCTCGAGAAAATCGAGTTTAAAGATCCGTCGGGTTCGCGTGCTTTAGTATATGCAGGAAGTAGAATTGGTCGGCAATGACCAGACGCGTCAGACGAAACCTATTCAATAGACCGCGTATTCGCCGCATTTTCAAAGTCGATCTTCTCGAAAACGAAGCTTCGGATAAAAGAACATTAATGTATATTTTGTACTGATTTTTTCACAATAAAAATCACCTGGTGCCAGAGTAGGGCAATAATCAACTAATATTTAAAAGCGACTAATAGTCTTTTTGAATGTTACTCATAGCAAAATAGTCATTAGTCAAAACTTTTTTATTATTTATTGATAACTGGACTGCGGATTTTATGCATTTATGACGAAAATGGGTACGTACAATTTAAAACAATGGAGGCACTAAAAAGATTTAAGGCCACCAGTGTATTAGTTGAATAAGATAATTAATAACCTTAATAAGGTAGTTAAAAGAAGAATTAAATTGTTATTTGGCTCCTGTGTCTTGCAATCAATGCAAACATTTTTATTTTGCATAAAGATCCGCAGTCTAGTGATAACTAAACAACAAATAGTTAATCACACCTCTAAGTAATCGTTAGCTATTGCTTATTCGTGAATAAGTAGTTGATGATCAGTAATCAATCTTGAGTTACTATTGTGCGATTAACAGACATTAATATTATTAATTAGTTATCACTAACTAATCAAAAAGTTTTGACTAATGACTATTTTGCTATGATTAACATTGAAAAAGACTATTAGTAATTTTTTAATATAGTTGGTTATTGCCCTAAGTGCCTCGTGCCCGCTTGTAAAATTTTATTCTACATTTTTTCTTATTTTCTCATAATGAATTACCCCGTGCTCGCTTGTACATATTATTCGGCGGGCCCTGTATTATTATCCATGCAGAAAGATTGGGAAGAATCATCGAACCGCCAACGCAAACTTTTGAACGATTGGCACAGGCACATGCATAGAGTACACATATACTTGCAGGGTCGGGTGTCTGTGGTGGCAGTCCATGAACGGCGGTCCTGTCTGAAACAGACAGACTGGTAGTTTGCGGAGGCGCTTTAAAGTTCTCATTAAGCGATCGAGGTCTGTGGGACACTTCTGTGTCGCATTGTTTGCTTTGTTTGGTGTTTACGCCAGTGCGCCGAGGCTGCAGCCGCGTCGTCGTCGGTAGCGGCAGGCGTTAGCGTTGGCATCGAGTAACAGCCAGCGAGACGCGCACCGAGACACGAAGGGACCGGGACAGAGGGAGACAACGACAAGGAGGCAACGAAGGGAACGATAGGTTCAGAAGAGGACGGAGGGTGGCTTTCATTAAGCTTGCATTGTCTCAGCACCGCACTATTATAGCCGAGTGAATAACTTGGAGCCATCCGGTAGTCGAAGCGAGGAAAAGCCTCTCGCTTCCCTTTTTTCTTCTCTCCGTTTCGCTTCTCCTCTGGCTCTCTCTCTCTCTCTCTCTTCTTCCTCTTGCCATTCCTCCATTTATTCGACCCTCTCTCTCTCTCTCCCCCCCCTCTCTCTTGGCACGATTCGTCTCCATTTCTCTTTCTTCGTTCAGACCCGACCTCTTCTTCCTGCAGCCATCAATTTATTCCGTGACCTCGACATCAAGTGACGATCCGTCTTTCCATCATCCTGATATACGAGGAGTCACACGCCGTCCCAGATAGCACAAAGACGTCTTAGAGACGTCTTTAAGACTCCTGAAGTTGGATATTCAGACATCTTCAAGATGTCCCGAATGTCCTACGATCGTCTCCTGAACGTCTGCGTTAGGAAACGGTACGTCTTTAAGACGTGCAGGAGACGTTCGTAGGTTTCTTAGGACATTCGGGAAGATCATTTGCATTTATATCTGCTTTATTTTTGACCGAAAGTATTGACTGGAGACTATAACAATAATTTTCAAAATGTAATGTACAGAATATGATTGAGAAAAGTCTATTTTAAATTTATTCTCCTCTTGCGTTATCTTGCGTGAAGATTTTTAATTATTAACTGGTTCAAATTGTACAATATTTTGATTTCGCTGCTAATGCTCTTTGTATCATAGCACGTCACGGCCCTGAAACCGGACATACTCTGTGCCGACATTTCGTTGGGAATTTTTAAAACTCTCTTCTCTGCCTCGATGTAATCCAATAAATTTACTTGCATGATATTGTTCCGTTTTGAATGTACGTTGACCGTTCCGTTAATTAATTTAACGAACAACATTATTTTATTGTGTTTCACTGGTGATTTAATTAAATTTTACACGCTGGCAGAAGCTTTATTCGAAATAACTGCAGGACACCAGATCTTACCTGTTCGAACACCAGAGGTAATGTGCTGGTAATGTGCATATTATGTTTCGTTACAGTAAAGAACAATAATGAATATCTTATTGGCAGAGATTACATTTATGTTAAAGTTTTGCGATCGTTAATGAGAGCGGCAATAAAAGCTGGCCATCCAGTAACCGTTGTTCTGCTCGCTGCTTCGAAGTAAACACTTTTATTATAAAACAATATAATTTATTTCTAGATACGCTTCGCTCTGACTGTTTGTTGCAGCTCCACCATCAGTAATACTGTAGGTCATATTCGAAATTGTTTTTTAACTCGTCGAAACGAAAAAGAAGATAGTTAATTACATGATATTCTTCAGAAAATTGAAACCTGAAACGATGTTGGAAACTTTTAAAAATACATCTAACAATAACATTAATTTTCAACTTCGCAGCTATATCAATCTTTCATTTACTGCAGAATATTTGTTGAGTCTGAAGTTAATATTTTTAAAGAAGTTGTATATCATGGTAAAGGGACGCCGACATGAACTCTTTAAATGAATGAATTCTGCAAATGTGTTCTAAATTGAAGTCGCCAAATTAATTTTTTGAATATTCAAAGCACTGCAGAAGCCTCTTGCAAGTCTGAAATTGGACCCCTCGCTTCAACATAACCGTTTTCAATGGGAACATAAAAAACAAATTCGAACGACTACTGCACAGAGTCAACTTTAAATTACACCGTTCGCGAAGGGTTGAATAGTAAAAATTTGCGCAGTATGACGAAGTAGGAAATGAAGTGCGTAGCTATTAACTCAATACAAAGGTAATAGCGGTTTTAAATCATTAATTTCGAAGCTCTATATTCTAGCTTCAATTACATTTTATTACTCTAAATGAGCGCCATTAATATTTACTGAACTTTTTCGTACAAACGACTAGGATTTCCTAGTTTTAAACACCGATCACAGTAAAGTCGCGTTTACTATCCAACAGCCTGTGTTATGCACGGACAGTGATCGCATACCGAAATCATTTTTTTATGACTGTAAACGCGACTTTACTGTATGTCTATTATCAACGAATTTTAATTATTTTAGTTTTTCATTTTATTGTACCAATTTCTATCTTTATTTGATTCATGCATACTAAATCAACTGAATAATGCAAAAATAGTCGTTGTCCGTAAAAATTATTAAGAGAACTGTGATTGATCACCGTGCATTTGAATGGTGAAATTCGAAAAGGCTTACCTCTAAAAATCTAAAATGTTCAGGAGCTTAAAAAAGCTTAATTTGGTCTTTATCCAAACTACATAGCAGATGAAATTGATTTATTGATAAGTTGCACTTGCACAAATGAGTACAACTGTTGTAATTTTTTTGTAATTTTGGCGACATGAATCCTTTACGGATTTTCTTATTCATTTATTTAGAACATAGTTTCTTAAAGTGTGAAACAATTTTAACATTAACAATATTTATTATAACGTAGTGCCTGTGAGATTATAGAGCCAGAAATTCAGTCTCAAGAACGTCGTAAAATGCCTAGGGTTGGGATGGGGTCCGCAAACGAAAAATGTTATTCAAGAGGGGGGCCTCGAACTACGTAAAGTTTAAGAACCCCAGACCTACAACCACTGAATGATTCGCTCAGGCAGGTTTGCAATAAGACTCATACAAACGGACTGACTTTTGCGACCGACCTAATTCATTGACTTTTTCCAAGCTATCGAAGCGAGGCCACTCCTTAACAAGTCGAACGACAAAACGGCCGTGATGAAGCGGTCAGCCGGCGCCAGTAGCTTTGATTCCGCGCGGGAAGGCGCCAGCCTCTGTCCCGTTGCGTGTCGGTGCAACGAAATGGGGTTGGGGAGGGAGAGTTTTTAACGAGAACCCAGCGATCGTAAAATCTTCACTGTCCTCGAGCGTTCGTTAATTACTCGCGGCCTCAAAACTGTGGTCGAAGCTCGTTCGCTCGCTTGAATCGCTATCGGCTCCGACGCGACGTTCTCGCGGAGGAATCCCTGTTACGCGTACACGTGTACACGTCGGGCGATTTGGATACGAGCGGGTTCTGTCGCCCGGTTCGAGGCCGGGTCGTTAATGACGCGAAGGAACGTCGTTGGTAGTTGGTACACGGGACAGGAGGGTGTCGGAGAAGGGATGGCTCGTCGTCCGTCAGAGCCATAGTTCCGTTTGCTCGATTAGTAGGTTTGATGTCCGTGGCTGTCGCCGTCCCCGTTTCCCACGCCCACGACTCCCGTCGCCGCACGCCTCGCCGTCGTGATTATTGCAGAGTCGTCCGATTTCTCTTATTTTTACCATTTTATCTTTTCCTTCTTCTTCTTCTTCTTCTTATTTTTCTTACTTATTTCTCCTCTTTTCTCCCTGCTCACTTTTACTACCACCGCGAAACGGTTTACAGTGGCGAATGCCGTTCTTGTTTCGGCGGATGGGTAATTCGGGACTGGGTAAATCACTTCGCCGGAGATCTAACAGCTCACTGTTAACCCTTTACACTCGGAGCTATTTTTACTCGAAAATTAAACGTTTCTTCCGACCTAGAATAATTCCATTCTACATATATGATTTTTTTCATTTTATGAAATTGATATACGGGCTGAGTCACCTAACCGTTATCAGCTCAAATATCTTTCTGTTTTCAGCGATACATTAAATGTCTTCAGGACAATGTTGAATGGTAAAGTGGGGCTCATACGATACGAAAAAAAATTTTTGTTTTTATGTAATTTCTTTCAGAGGTATCAAGATCACCTTGATTTCTAAATGGTACCACCCTTTCTTAAACATCTACAATGATAGTCCCTTTCATTACGAATTCAGTGACTATAATTACTCAAGGTCACGGACAGAAAAAACCTGATGCAGCGATATATGAAACGGATGAAATTTATGTCGGGCCAGAACTCGTATTACGCTACTTTGACTCATGCTTGCTTCTCGGGCAATTTCAGTGACTTTGTTCTGCTAAACTGTTTTAATCATTCAAAATTGGGTACGTTGCGTTTAATAAAACTTTCGAACAAGGAAGGTAAGCAACGAAACAAATGCTGGTAGCGAATAATTCTTAATCCTTTTACATATCCAAGATGTTTGCATTTTTATTTTACTCAAAATAAACGTACGACAAAGTACCAAAATTGTCTGTACACTTTTAGAAAAATATTGTTCATTCATATTGTATGTAAATTTTTGTATTTATTTAGAATTCAATCGATAGATATTGGGCCTTCAGTTGTAAAACTTATTGAACGATTTTAACATCGACTGTCTATGATAATCATACCATTTGTTATGTAGATTCATTATACATACACTGCCTGTCATTATGCATTTGAATATTGCTGTGATTTCCCAAATGTGAGGCCTGGTATAGTCGGATACAAATGCTATTTGGAACATTTCCGTTTGACATATTCAGGCACCTTCTAAAAGTTGAAAATGTAAAGTTTGAATACCTTTGTCGGCCACTGTTTAAATGGAGGATCCTTTTACTTCTTGTTAGGATAGCCTTTGTTATCCTTGTTTTATAAATAAAAAGGTACAGACTCAGAACTTATGGTATTATCCTGAGGCAAAAAGAAGGATCGTGAGGTTTCACTTCCTGAGTTTGTAGACGGTACTGCTGTAATATTCCTTTATAAGTATTTTATAAAGGAAGTAATCTTCTCGGCGTTAATATTAGACGCTGAAAAAGAAAGTAATTTTTGGTAATTCTTTCGAGACGAGAACAAACATAATGCTCGTTTTCAAAACTAAAACTTTTCAGTGAATAGAAGAATATTAAAAATGGAATGAATTTAAGATTAATATTAAACTACGAGTCAAACTTTTATAACAGAGAAGATGTCGATGCAAAATGATGATACTAAATAAAAAAATTAATCCTAAATATTATTTTATTACGTGTGTGTGTTGTGCAGATGAATAACCAAGTTATTTTAAATTGTTTCGTTGAAGTTAGAAGCATGATCGAATGTCTGATATAACGAATTGACAGTGTTCATGTCGGTATTATTTGAAAACCTAATTCGAGGGCTACGGACACTTGAGTACTAAACTTGTTTCTATAGAGAACACATTTCAAATCCTCTTCCCTGAGCTTATGGTTCGAGGTTGACTAACAACGGAATTCCACGAGGCTACATTATTATGCAATTTGCGTTAAGGCTGTAAGCCAGGCCAAACACTCTAGAACAAAACTACTATACCTACGCACTTTGATAAACAGTATGACAACTAGACTGTGGATCTTTATGCAAATATGGCTGTCGAAAACTTACAAAAAATGCTTGGATATAAAATACAAAAATAAAAAGGCTACTACCGCGGAAAATAAGATTCTATTTGAATCGAGTTTCTGAAAATTCGTCTACAAAAATTACAAATTGCATAAACATTCGCAGTCTAATCATAACAATATACGAGTGTTGAAATTCTGTGGAATCTATCATTCCTTACAGCATATACGAGTATGGGATACATGAAAATACTCGGCATTTTCTTATTTAATTTTAACTCATAAAATTAACTTTAACACGAAGTCAACTTTGACTCAACCTCAACTCTCAAAATTAAATTTTTCTACAAATTACAGCTACCGAAAAGATCACTTTCACAAGTTTAATACACATTACCTATGGCTGTCTTTATAATAAAATTAGTTTCATCGATATTATCAATATGATTGAAACTTAATTTCTATTATCTTTAATATATGATATAAATTACTCCGAGCTAGTTATAAGTGATTTGAAACAATCATCAAAATCACATAAAAATAGTTGGACAAAAACTTATTAAATACTGAGTGCAATTAATAAGTCAGCAGCTTTAATCAAAATCATTAAATTAATTTAAATCGCTAGAATCACTAGGTTGTCTGAGCTATTGATCAATTTTTACCGTCTCCTGTATTATAACATTCGTGACAGCCATACGCGGTCTGCTATTTCAGCGAAACCAGAAAAATGCAAAATCGATCTCACGGCTTTCCAACGTAAAAGTAACGCATAAACCTGATCGCATCTCGTAAAAATTCTTGTTCGTTGCATTTCATAAACTGTTCAAACGTGTAGAAAATTTCCATTGTTCGTCTCAGCCGCGCCTCTCTAAAAAAGGAACGCGTTCATTCCCACGGACAGCTCGTTGTGTTAACAAGTCCTGATATAAAACGTTGTTGACTAATCCTGCACACAGCTACAGAAATGTCTTGCCATCTATCAAATTACGTGCCGCGTTCCTGTGTCAGCGTATTCGCGACTCTAAAAAAACTCGTAGCCCATGCTCTCGAGTTTCCCCGTTGTTTTCCTCTGTTATCCAATCTGCACGTGTACAGATTCATGTGAAAAAGACGGGTCTCCGAGAACTCGTCCAGCATTTTTCGAACTCGCTTTTCGAACACCCGCGTATTCTCTCGGAAGCATGCGGAGATAGTGACTGAAACCTTTCAGTCGCAAACGACTTCTGCCACTCGTGTCGTCGCGTGAACACGAAGGTTGCTTCAAAAGCTTCACACTGATACCTGATTGTGTTTTCCCCTTTCTAATATGCTCCCGTAACCTTAATTTATTTTTCATCGATTCGTTCTTAATTTCTAAACTAAATCTATCGCAACTAAACTAACGCTAATTCGGATTTTTAGAGAACACAGTGTTCTCGCGACAAGTGTCCCAAATGTCTTGCCTTTAATTGTTCCAGAACTATCTCCACTAACGCGCTGTATATTCCTAGTTATGTGGTACACAAATTGAAAAAGTGTGTGTAGTAGCTAAAATAAATAATATAATATATATATATATATAAGAATAAATAATTTAATTATGTATGTACTCGTGAACATAGTTTTTATGAAGTAGTATATGAAATTGCAAGTCTGCATGAAGATTCGAAGTCTAGTGTTCAATTCGCGATTACATTAAAATGAGAGCTTTTTTCCGATGATCGATTGTCTCTTGGAAATAGAATAGATAATACTCTTATCGTTGATCATCTCGATGCAATCGGCACAGCCATCGATATCGTAGCCGCTGACAGTAATTGCTTAATACCTGTTTCAGATACTCCGTCATTCGCGATAACGCGTTTACCTGGTTTTGGAATTCCGATCGTCGAGGGGATGTCCGTCAGCCTGAAATGCGAGGTGGACAGCAATCCGGCCAGCACGCCGATCTGGCAGCGTGGTAAGTGACAACAATGACGCCTGATTCGATGTTTCGTTCTCTCTGTATCGCGAAAAATATTTCGCGACGCGTCGCTGGGTTACACACGAGGGAAAAACCCGGCTCTATTTCCAACGAATCAAAACCGTAAAATATTTCAAATATTGCTAATATTTCGCTCGTTCGTTCCTAATCTATTGTTAACCCTCCAAAGATCGTCTTTTCGTGAAAATTCCACCTTGGTGTGCGATCTACTATACGGGTCGAAAATGGCTCGATCGAACATCTCAAGTGTTTAGCATTGCAATCATTAGACAGCGGATCTTTATGCAAGATAAAAATTTTCCTTATCAATTGCTAGAATTAGAAACCAAATGAAAAATTCATTATCTCTTTAATCATTTTCATAGATTGAAAATAATGTACTGCCATGCTTCAAATTTTATAGACTTCTCGCTATTTTAAATTTCATCTACTCAATTTTGTCCGTAAAATCCGCAGTCTAGTAATTATTAATAGTTCTGATATGCATTTATGGCAAAAATGGATGAGTGTCTTCGACTCATTCAAATTATTAGGAGAGGAAATACATTTTTATTGGACCTCTCAGAATTCACGGAGACAATTTTTATTTTGCATAACATGTCTGCAAGTGCAGTAATACAAAAATGAACATGTTTGTTTCTTCATAATAAGTATGCAAAATAAAATTTCTATAAAATTTTGAAACAACACATATTTTAAATTCAACTATATATATATCGTGGTATATCAGTTTAATGAACAAGTTCATATAACAAGTATATGAAGCCACCATTAAAAGAAAAGAGGAAAGTGGAAACTTTCTGCTGGTATCGTATCAATTAAAAGCACATATTAACGCAAACAAAATCTAATTGTAAGCTTTAAATGTCCATCGGCGGTTAACAACGGAGCGGCGCATGTCGAAAATTCTTGTTATTCTGCCAATTAGTATCCGGACAAGGAATTACCTATCGCTCGGTTGCTCCTCCAATCAGTGCGAGCTTTTGTTGCAATTTTAATGAGCAATGTTCACTATTATCAAATTATCCGATACGTTCAGTGGAAACTGCACTTCATTTACCAAATGGGCTACATAGAAAGTTAAGCAAGGCTACGCTCAAAGTCCGACCGTTTTTCTCAATTTTCTTCGTTCCGCTTCGATTCCGGCTATCTTAATATTAATTTCCGGCCTATTACTGCCCCCCGGGGGTAACTTTCCAGTCATCAGCAAACAAAACGATAAATCGCGTAGTCATATTACTCTGGCTTGGGAATTGATAGAGTAGCGCCAACGCCGCGTCGGCGTAGAGTCAGCTCGGAACAATAAATAATCGACCCTCTTCTCCGCGAACCCTCTCATCGAAGATAAGTACGCGCGGTAGATATTTTCGTTCGCAAGGGAAGGCAGCCGGAGCATGGCTTTCTTCTCTCTAATCCCGTGTTGTGAATGCTTCGTCAAGATTAAAATTCTACGCTCTGCGTTCGCTTTCTTCCTCCTATCGCCCCGTTATCCTCTCTCACTCCCATCCTATCTCTCTCTCTCTCTCGTTCTTTTTCTTTTTCAACCGAAATCAATGAAACTCCGTCGAGATTTCGCTTTCGAAGCGTTTCACCGACTTATTTTCGATAATTGGAAATCTCCTTGTACCAACGCAAACGTCGTTGGCTCGCTCGAATTCGTTCGTCGCATTTTTCCACCCATCCTCGCCCACGAACCACAGTAATCGATATCGCGACGCTGAAGTGGTCGGTACAACGATGCGCCCAGCCTTTCAAGAACGAAACGAACTTTCAAGACGAAAAAGAACAAAACAGAGACAGAGAGAAGGCGGTAGGACAAGGTTAGGAAAGGCCTTGACACGTTGCACCCGCGAATTATTTGTTTTTAGCGAGCATATCAGTGTGCTTGCAACGGTGGTGGTTCTAAATTTGATGATGATGTCCAATGTCCTTCAGGAATGTTTTAGAACAAAAATTTTCATTTTTTAACGATGTTTTTGTAAGTTGACACGTTCCCTCTGTCCGTGACCCTGAATGACCTTGAGTAATTATAGTTACTGAATTACTAACGAAAGGATCTATCATTGTAGTTGTTTAGAAAGGGAGGTCGGAGTTTGGTATTCTGCTCTCATATTTTATATCTACAGTGGGTGTAAAAAGTATTCGTACGCCCTTTAAAATAGAATAACATTTCTATAATTGAACCAAAGGACCTGATTTTTTATAATTAATTAGAAGCATTGGTTTACGAAATGATATGCAAGAAAGATTTCCAAAAATTATAATTTACAAGGTTACATGCTAAAATAAAATAGGCATTTTCTAAAACTTTTTTATTTGGGCCCTTAAAGAAAATTTAAAGTATATGTTTTGTAGATCTACGACAGTTGCACACATGCTGAAAATTTCAACGAAATCGATTAATACACAAGAACTACAAGCGGTTAAAAATGATGAAAATGGTAGTTTTACACGACTTTTGATCAGTTTTTGATTAAAATCCACAGAATCGTACATCTTTCGATGCACGTCGTTTTCTCTGCGTCAACTGATTTCGTTCGTTTGGTAGCTTGAATAAGAATTTGTATCCGTTAGTACATACAGCACTTCCTGTCCCTTCTGTGGACTTCGATCCATCGCTGTATATTGGTCCATGATTTGGGTAATCATTAACCAATTCCAGGGACAACGTATCGAGGTTTCTCCGGTTAGTGATTTTTCGTTAATTCTGTCGATTTAATAATTTGTTTAATGATTGACTTCAAAGTAAATCGATCCGGAAAATTTCCAGTGGAAATTTAATGAATACCGTAAATGGGAAAGTTTGAGGGCCGCGTCACCGCGCGTCCCTTAAATTCCATTCGATTCGCCAAGGAGAACAAGAACAAAGAAATTATTTCCGGCCGACTGGATTCATTAGCAGTCTCTTGTTCTTTGTCAAGCTCGGTGACAGTAGACTGGCCGACGGCTTGATAAATATTTAAAGCCCTCCTATAATTTCCCCCCTTTAAGCGGTCCCAGACGTGGTCTCTTTCCCTCTTTCTACGCCTTTGAGTCTCCTAGCGGATCCGTGAATTCCAATGCACTTCCCTGTGTAACAAGATTTTCGCTCAAGGCACGTTCCTAACGAACGCCAAAATATTGCCGATTGTACCGTTAACTGCGTCTTCTAAGTGCGGTTAACTGCAACTCCGCTTATCTTTAGAGATACTACAGAGATGGATAGCTACTCATAAGTTCGAGTTATTAGGTCGTTGCATATTATATGTCCGATTCATAACAGTAGCCCTTGGACTCGTGCGGGTTCTAGGTCTACGCCGGAGTCAGTTCTGACTCACACCGATATACAGGGTGTCCCACGTAACAGTTTTTCACGATTTTTCAAGTAATCATACTTGCGATAATCTGACAGAAAAATATTTTAAACAAAAGTTGATCAGTTTTCGATTGGCTATACATTGCAATAAAAAAAGGTTCGAAATTTATTTCTTTTTCTGTATTGTCAGGGCCACCTTAATTTTCTTTTAATGGCACTTGGTATTTTTGACTTAACATATTATAGACCGTATCAAGACGAATTGAACGACTTAGTATACCATGACCTTCGGATGACCTTGAAGTACCATTTTTAAAAGATGAAGGTGGCCTTAACAACACTAAAAAAGACAGTTTTCGAATTTTTTTATTGCAATGTATAGCCAATCGAAAACTGATCGAATTTTGTTTAAAATATTTTTCTGTCAGATTATCGCAAGCACTTAATTGAAAAATCGTGAAAACTGTTACGTGGGACACCCTGTATTTCACTAATACGCTTTCATTCCGATAGAAGACGATGGATCGGGACCGCCTTTCGTCGTATTTCGAATGTAGCGTCTATAAGGTGGACTTAGGTATACCTTCTAAAATTTATTTTGCGAGGTTTTTTTTCACGCCGCCCACTAAAATTGTATCATTGGATAGGAAAATAATTCTTGCAAAAGATGAAGTTAATCGGATAAGAGGAAGACGTGCCACATTGACATTAAAGTTGCGATGAATATGAAATTTTATATGAATGAGAATATATGGACCGTTTATTTTGAAAGTGGTGTAAATCCATTTTTTTAAAAAAATGAAATATCACATAATTTGTGATTAATGTAGTATAAGCTTTTTATTTACAACTAGTTAATATTTAATATCTTAAAAAATGCCAATGCAATAGGTGGCGGGGTCACGTGGTCACATTTGCTTTATTTCAGGTGTCGACGATAACCTTACTTATGATGCTATAAATAAACAATGTAGACAACATATTAAATTTATATTTTACACGAAATGAAACGAGGGAATTTCGTTTTAACAAAAAATCTACAAAACGCAATTCAAAAACGTGTAAGAAAAAATATCTTATGTTAAGTTTAACAATATATAAATCCAATTAACGTTCAAAATAAAAAAATACTACTCCTATTTTATTTCCTATTATTATTTATAAACAAAATTGGGTTAGAACAAAATACATTTCAAGTAAAATTTAATTTTTCATAATTGAAATTAAATGATTTTTACAATAGACTAATTATGAAAATGGTGTAAGTCCTTTTACAGCCTGTAAATATATATTATTTTAGTTACATTTGCCTAAAAGAAATTTATGTAATCAAATTACATATTGATAAATTAGTAGAAACATTGCCAGACTTGCCATAATTAATTTATATTTTTGAATTGACTAATATGTTAACCTTTAATTTTCTCGAAACAACAAAAAATGGACTTGTACCTCTTTTACAATAAACGTATAAAGGAAAGACTTTTGATTATTGAAAATCCCTATTTCTGCATTATCCAGAAATGAGGAGGCGCACCCTTGAAATCCTGGAAACCAGAGGCTACCCCCTTAAAATTGACGAACAAAAGCTTCATAAACTCGTATTTTGTACCGGAACCCGCGTATTCAGCGTACGACGTTGCAATAGTCCACAATGCAATATGATTATGTAACTGTAGTTCATACAGTCATACAGACAATGCATATTGCACGAAATAGGTACAAGGCAATTCCGGATTTAACAAAAGCTCAATAGTCGATAAAACGTAATCGACCATCCAGAGGATTTCCGGTTCGCGTTGGTGTAACCTTGTCCAGGGACGACATTAACCCAGATTCAGCGTTATGTGTCCCACGACCCCTATATCTGTACAGAGTGTACGAAATGTCCATGAGAGTACATTGCCGACCAGAAGTATGAGAATTCCAATGGGAGAAGATGCAAACAAGTTTTACTGTTTCAAAACGAATTTAACATTCTTGACGAAAACTGCACACACAATGTGCAGAGCATACTCGGGAAGATAACCTACTTATTTTCAAAAATCAAAAGCTTATTTTCAAAATGCTTAAATTTTAGCAAAATAATTTTTATCGTCGATTTTCGTGTATTGCGTAATATTGTCCACGAGTTGTACATTTCGATGTCCAAATATGTAGAATTGCAAAAAAAAACACAAATCCTCCTTTTCTTTTCGTGGTGTATTTTGTAATGTATTTATACCAGGTTTTGTCACATTAATTTTATCTGATAATAACTGATTTTAGACATCTTTCAGAATACATTCTCTCCGAGATCATTTTTGAAGGAGCAGAAGCAATTTTCAAAAATTCCAGTCATAGCAAGATTTTCATGTTTCCTGTAACCTCTTAACACAAGAAATACCGAGCATGTCAGGTCTTCTAAGAAAAATACATTCCTCCATATCGAAAATGTAGTCAAAGCTTCTGCGCAAACTTTTTATTCTTTATCCAAGATTTTCTTTGTGTGTGACATTTAAATGAAAATAACTACTAAACTAAACATTTATATAGAGAATTAAAAGCTGCGTCGAGTGGTGCATGAAAAGGTATACGGTTCCATTTAAAAAATTAAAGATAGAATAGACTAGAATAACACCAGTGTGTGCATCATTTGAAACAATTTAATCTGTTATAATAATGTAGATCAAGGTGGGGCTGCCCTTTACTTTACCGGACTGAAAAGTGCCTTTATCCTATAAATTATAATATATTTGGTATGTAATCCAGTAGATTTGTACCCGGAGCGGCTGCAGATCGAAGTTTTGATCATGTAGAATCAATGGTTCAGGAGTTATGCCCGTTTAAAGTTGAGCAACCTGCAGTGTTTTTGACAGGTAAAGGCGCCGCCATATTGGTTTGTAGTGACAACCGCGAACCGCTTACCTTGCCCGCCGACCTAATCACCAAGCAACTATCACCCAGCGGCTCTGCTCGGTAAGCGGCGCGCGACACTACAAACCAATATGGCGGCGCCCTTACCTGTCAAAAACACTGCAGATTGCTCAACTTTAAACAGGCATAACTCCTGAACCATTGATCCTACAGGATCGAAACATCGATCTGCAGCCGCCCCGGATACAAATCTACTGGATTACATACCTAATACACCATAATCTATAGGAGAAAGGCACTTTTGAGTCCGGTAAAGTACAGTTTACCCCAAAGTGGTAATACCTGGTACCCTGTATAAAATGTGAAACCTCACTCAGCACAAATTTACTGAAGAATGGGCTTGCCCGGTTGTTGCACCCAGGACTAGAATTTTCCGGAAATTATGAGTAAATGTTCATATTTGCAAATTCATGCTTTCACCTCGTAGTGGAAACATTATTTATTGGATCCATATTTACGGGACGATGTTTCCCGAATCTTTAGTAATTTCGCAATGATTGTTCAGCCTTTTTGCTCTCCCAAAAACAGTTTCAGTACTTACGGCTGGGATTGTACATGTAGCTTTACGTAATGGCCGCGCCGCGAGCTATTACGCGTCCAGCCCGGGGAATTAACGTTTGTTTTAATGGACGTACTTTTCGACGGCCAAGTCGGCGTGTAACGGCGCTCCCGGACCGGCTACTGCAGATTCATTCTCTCCTGAGTGTGATGCACTAGCCCCCTGCACCGTGTTTTTGGGCTCGATTCGCGCTACGAACGGCGTCGGCGATAACGATTCGGGGCCGGACCGCGTGATTTGCAACTTGATTGCTCGATTCTGAAACCCCGTGCGCCGATAGGCGAACGAGACGCTCGATACGAACGCTGCTGACGGTTTTTCGATTTCCTTTCTGATGCATCGAGCTGCTGGGAAACGCTCGCGCCGAGAAAGATCACGCTGCTCGCAGGGAAACGGAGCAAATAAGGGAGGAAAAGTTGGGGCTACTGCATTGTCTTTGTTTCTTTTTAATAATAAAAAAAAAACTTTAAAAAAGAAATTAAACCGACTTCGAAAAAACGCACTAAAAAGAATGAAATAATTTCCATTTAATTTATGCGAATATACACACAAACTTAAATACAATACAATCTTCTCGGAGGCGGCACAAAATTGAAAATTTTCGACACTGGACATTACGAAAATCCTTAAATTCTTCTAAATACTAATATATTTATATTTAAATAATATATTCGCGCCGCCTCCGAAAAGATTGTATTGTATTTAAGTTTGTGTGTATTCACATAAATTAAATGGAAATTATTTCATTCTTTTTAGTGCGTTTTTTCGAAGTCGGTTTAATTTTTTTTTTTTAAAGTTTCTTTTTATTTCACACTTTTTTATCTCTGTCAGCCGTCACATTCCAAATCGTAATTTATAAATATCTGAAAGCGGCAATCGATAACGGTAACGTCTTTTTTTTTTTGTCTTTTTTCTTTCTTCCCTCAACTTCTGACTCTTTATAAGAACTTGACCCTTGAGAAAGTGGAACTCAAAAATTTTCAAGACTTAAAATACTCGTGGATTCTCTGGCAAACACTCTGCAATGAAAAAACACAAGTTCTGCAAGTTAAAAAAAATTACACAATTTTCGCTAATGTTTACTGATCAAAGATAATGAAACCGCACTCCAACTATCAAATATCAGAAAAAAATTTTGTATCTTGGTCCGACGTTTTTCAAAATTTTTTCGAAAACCGTTTGTTTTACGAAAAAAAAGTAATACGACATGAAATATGCATCTTGTACAGATCTACAGATTTTGTTTCACATATTTTTCAGCGCGGTAAATATTTTAGAAAATATTCGAAATGAACGATTTTATGAGCATTAAATTAATTATTTTAATGTTTAATTCATTTGACGAATACAGACGAGTTTAAATTGCTTAGCAACCATAACTTTAAGACATTTCATGATATGAATTTTTTAGGTTTTTGTCTACCTATTCTGGCCCACTGTACGGCGGCAAATAAAAGATGGCCGCGGTATAATTTTCTTTATTCGTCGTCAATCAGACTAACTCGTACACTGTGAAGGTGAAAGAATGAGACGTGGTAGACGAGAAACGGGAATGAGTGGGGACGGAAAGGGGAGGACGAGGCGAGGATTTTCAGGCTCGCGAAAACCCTCGGAGACCACTTTCTTGATTAGACCGAGCGCGGTTTAAGCGAAGCGAAGCCATTACATTCGTTAAACGCATCGGCTGCCCCAGCGAACTTTTTACGGCACTACCGTTTTTTCGAATTCGCCGGTGTTCGACCGTGTCTCTTCTGGAGCTCGAAGTATCCATTAAAGTTACGATAGCACCGGTTCTTGATCCCGTTGCGAGCTTCCATACGGCGAACATAATAAAACTGATCTACAGGGTGTTTGGGGGAAGAACAGGCTGAACTTTCAAAACTTGATACACTCTCCTTGAAAGATCTAGGATCGTGTGTTCGATCAACGAACAGACGATATTGTAGCTTGCTTCACAAACGAGCAAATAATTTACATATGTTTTCTCAGTAGTAGGTGTATGCAACAATTTTAATTTTTATCAGTCGTTCATGCAAAAGGATCACTGAACTGCGGATCTTCGTGCAAGATAAAAATTGTCTGTATCGATTGCAAGAAATAGAAACCAAATTGAATGTTATTTCTTCCCTTAACGATTTTAATAAATCAGATATTATAGATTGAAATCTTCAATTTTTGAAATTTTCCAACAATTCTGAATTTCATCTACTCAATTTTGTTATAAATGCATAAAGATCTGCACTCTAATGATTACACTGCAGATCTTTACACACAACAAAAATTGTCTGTATCAATTACAACCTACTGGAGAACTATTTAAATAAAAAATTGTTTCTTCCATTAACCTTTCTTTCTATATACTGCTATTCTAATGTTAACCATGTGCCGAGGGGTAGTTGGACCCCTTACATTTTCAGAGCAAAATGAAACGAAATATCTGTGACAAGTATTGATTTTTAAAAGATAAGTATAGAATACTTACAAAGTTTGAAACACATCACAGGTAGTATTCGTAGAAAATTTCTGGAAATTTCCATTCGTCAACTTTCTTTTCCGTTTTCGTCAGCCTGGGGTACATTTGCACCCCATACACAGAGAAAAGTTTAATAATTTTCATAAGTCGATGATAACATACAATGAGGAGCGTAACTGTGTGATTCAACACACTTTAAATCAGAATCTTTTAATGAATGAACCAAACGACTTCGTAAACCAATTAACCAATCTCAATGAAATTTTCAGAACATATATAATTCATACGATTTTACAAAACACATCTTTTAAATTATCGTTATTGGCCCAGCTAAAAAAGTTTTAAAAATCAATTTTTACTATTGTTTTTCCCAATTCCGACCAAATGCATTTTTTCAACTTATTTATTAGACGTCATTTACTGAACTAATTCTTCTAGCCTTACAGAGAAATTGAAGTCGTTCGGCCCATTGATAAAAAAGTTATTCCGGTTTAAAATGTTTTGAATCAGTTATGCACCTTACTGTAGATGCGGCTGAATAACATATGCAAGCGGAAGGGGGGGGGGGAGTGATTCTACATGTAAATATAAATCGAAAAAAGCAATAACATTCTTTCGTTTGACGCCTCGTTTTCGAGAAAATCGAAGTCTGAAGATCCGTCGGGTTCGCGTGCTTTAATATATGCAGGAAGTAGAATAGGTCGGCCACGATCAGACGCATCAAACGATTCCTATTCAATAGCACTCGTGTTCGCCGAATTTTTCTTTCCATTAACCCCTTGCACTACGATTTATTTTACGATGACTAGAACTTTTTTGTCGTTCAGAATTGCCTAGAATAAAAAGAAAATTGATATCCATTGTACACATATATATTCGCCATTATATTATATATTGACAATATAAAATAGAATTGTATTTTGATTTAAAGGAAATTAATAGCATACATATTTAGTAAATTGTGTTAGAGAATTCTTCGTCACGAGTCTGACATCGTTATTATAGTACAAGTGTATATTAATATTAAATAATAAACAAAATAGAAAGCTTACTTTAAACAGTTTTAATTATTCTAGAACAATGCAACATTTACGCCCGTGATTATTCAAATGATTAGCTATTTTACCTGCCATGGTGTCATATGTCATTTTTTTCCAGTAAATATATTTTTGTTTTTTATGATTATACGTGAGAAATACATTCAGAAATCTTTTAAAACATTTTTATTTGTGGTGATGTATATACTGATGTAGATACGGATGTTTTAATTTTACTACCCCATACAAGTATGAAAAAATTGTTATTAACTAATATTAAATATTCTGTAGTTTATCCTGAAGAATTTAAAGCAAATGTCTCAGAAGTGATATTTTCATTAAGTTTTGTAATAGCTTGTAATTGGTCCTTAACGAGAAAATTGAGTTACCGTTGTGTTTTGTTTCATAAATAATATAACTATCCTTGTTGTTAATAAAAAGCCAGAATAACCATTTTTCTAAATTGTTCTGTCATGTTGTTGTTCATCTACTGATAAATACTAACAACGTTGATGTTTCAATCTGGGCGAGTTTTCGAACTTAATAAAGTTAAAATTAAAGCCTGCGGACACAAAGTCTAGCAAGTTTAATTGTGTACGCTCTGTTATTCCTTGGGTTATTAAATATAGTGCAACGTTGTTCCGCTTGAAAGGAGAAACACGGTCACGGTATTAAATTCTTCTCATTTTCTTACAATAGAGTTATTGATTTCATTTATTCTTTAAATATATTGTGGACATTGCCACTTACATAACAGCTACAGAAAATTTTTCAGGCTGCTAATATTAATTGTGGATTAATTAATACGGACGAATAAAAATTGGTTGTAGTCTCACAGGCAGTCTACACTACTTAAGGGTTAACACATCTTGCCTTTATAATTAATTAATTAAATTTTCTCTGTCAACTATAAATTTTTGTATATTTGCGAAATATTTGAACTTGTATGAGATTACAATATTACTTTCACAATAAGAATTCTTCCTGGTCTCTATAAGTTTGGTTTTTTATTAAATAAACTGCAAAAGTGAGCATCAGGATCCGTCACTTAATCATAACAAAATTCGGAAGATCGTAATTATTTAATGTAACGTTAGATGAAATAACCAAGCATAATTACCACTATTATTCAAGTTAATGTTTTCAAGGGAAATAAAGCACAAAAATGTAATTAAATTGCGTTATAATCTTTTAAGACAGCCCGATTCAAAAGGAGAAATATTTGCAATAAACACAGTAATAGCTTTTATACTGTAATTTATTTTTGTGCTATTTTAAGCATTTCTAATAAGTGCTCTTTAGAACAATCCTTGCGTAACATGGTTTGCAGATTTTCATAATGAAACGCGTAGACATGTAACATGCTCAGAAAAATGCGAAATAAATGGAGTGGTAATTCATTATCGTTTTATAGTACCGAAATGGACGATAGTAGAGTCATGTTAAACGGACATGAAATGTTAAATCTGCACTAGGATGTATGAGAACAATGTCTCTCTTCTTCTATGACGTATAATGCAGCTAGACGTACGTGTACCTACATGTACAGTATATTTTAGACATATCATAACATACATATTCAAACATGTTACGTAATACGAAGTTACAATGCTAGCAATTTTAGTGATTTCTTTGTAATACAGACCATACGTTTCATACTAATTTAAAATAAATGTAAAAATATTGATTTCTCGATTCGATAAAATTAATAAAATAAACGGAATAAAATTTAGAATGAAATTTTTTATTTGAATTTAATAAAAACGAATTATAAAAAACGGAAGTACAATATTAATATCAGTTAATTTTTACGGAAATGTTAATTACATTTCACTTTATTTTGGTTTCTAATATTGTTAATTTTATAACTAACGCAAATTAAAGAAAAAAACAAAGTATTGTACTGTTTCATTTCTTTAAGAAAAACTTTAAGTGTTTGTAGAAGAGTTCCCCGTAGCTTTTTAATCGCATACAATGAACAATATCTCTCTCCGTGCTCGATAATTTGAATGATTGAATCATTTATATCGAGCTAGACGAGAGCGAAGATGATCCGACCGTAATTCGATCTTTCTTCGGCGGAACGCTGTCGGAAGTGCTGGTAATAGAGGGAGAAAGTTCACGTCGCGTTCGATAATCAAAATTGAAGGTAGCGCGCATTCTCTTCGGGAGAATTCCATTTCCCGGAGTGAAAGCGATGAAATTTATCGAACTCCGAGTTAATCGTACAAGCCTCGTTAGTTTCGTTATTGAGTTACACGAAATGCTGAGAGCAGCTGCACCCGTCACTTTCCAGCATGATCAGCTAGGTGAGAGTGATAAGAAATATGATGAACGACCTGTTATTACTGTACATCCGGTCCAGAGGATTATTGTCGATAAAAACGCTAAACGGAAAAATTCTTAACACTGTACAAATATCATTCGAAGAGGATATCGTTAGCAGATCGTTTCGTAATTGCGCATAAGAAATAGTGCGATTGTCCAACGAATAAATTATAATAAATAAATTATCCAACGATTATTTAATCTTGTTAACTAGACTCGGTTTTTTTTAAAAAAAAACTATCGTTTTCATAAATGACGTTTGTGTCGATAGCAAAAAATTAATGAATTTGAGCGATCCTGTATTTTCGAAACTACACTCGAGACGATATTCTGATTTCGAATGTTACTTCTTGTAAGAATGTCTAGTTTCTTTCTGAATTAATTTTTGATGTATAAATCAATCAAAATTGCACGAGTTATCTATATTTTTATGGAGTATGTTTTAAGAAAAGTGTGTTGACTATTGCTACGAGTCCTCCGCCGACCAAAAACAAAAGATGAGGAAGTAACTTGGCGTCAGTGTGAATGACGCTGTGGTTCGAACGAAAATATATAAATCAGAAATCTTGATTTGCACATAAAAAAAAATAGATTAGAAAAAGACAACGGAAAATTTCACCGTAACGATCTGTAATTTTCACCATTAACGATTTGTAGCTCGTAGGTAGGTACGTTAACCAATTTCGATGAAATTTTTAGAATGTAAAGGATTGACAAGTTCAAAACGTGTTTTAAAAATTTTTGATACATGCTCGCAAAAACGTTGTAAAAAGCAACCTGTACTATCATACCTTTTCATCTATTTAAAAAAAAAAAAATCCCACTCGTATGACCCAGTTTTAAAAACTTTGCTCTCTTTCAAAAATATTTCTACAATTTTTGTTCGTAATCGAAAATCACTGACCTCTATGATTTATATGTTAGAAGTATTTCTATGAATTCACGGTATGATTTAAAGCGTTCGACCGGTGGTGAACAAGATAAAAGCATTCTCTTTACTCAACATTACGAGGAACAGACGTTGTTGTCACTTTTTCCTCTCCTGGGTACATGAACACGTAGGGTCCGTTGACGGAATTCGTCGTTGGATCACGGGAAAAACTGAAATGGGATCGCACTCTGCATATAATAGATATATATTTGACTCCGGGCGGCGTCGCATTATATGCTAGCTTCGTATGAACAATGATCGGATGGGGGTCTACTTCCCCTAGAGCGGTTTCCCGCAGCTGACGCCCTCGTACGTTCTCCGGAACGTCCGTAGCTCGAATGTATCGTCGTGATAAATCGTTCGACGGGCCCGTGATAAATTTATCCTTCCTTTCATTTAAAATATCCTCGGCTCCGGCCGACGCACTTTATAGCGATCATTACATATTGATCGGACTCGTCTATGAATGACAGCGGTCTATAGACGATTTTTCATCTGTTCGATGAACTCGTGCTTGCAAGACTCAAAAAAGTATTTAAGAATGTCTTCACTAGGGTGGCTATTATTTACTCTTGTCAAAATTTCTTTTACGGCACCCTCCAGAGAGAGAGAATTGTTCCAAATAATGAAAAAAAATCTATGCGAAGTTTGAGCTCGATCGGATAACGGGAAAACGTGCCCGAAATAGATTAAACATTAAAATAATTAATTTAATGCTCATAAAATCGTTTTTCCTTTGACATTTTTCCCTATCGAAAAAAAGCGAGATATTCAAGGGACACTTTGTAAAGATGTAAGTTTCTAGCGTAATGTAAGCAGTGTTGGGCGAATTTTGTTTTAAATAATAAATAATTAAATAATAAATAGACGTGTAATTTTAATTGCAAATAATAACTAAACTTTTCATATAAATAAAAGTAATCCAAATAATTCCAAAAGTGATCTATTTATTAATTCTTATTTGCAAATAAAAGATTATTTATTATTTGGATTGAGGTGGAAATCAAATGAATAGTTTTTGGTCTTCTCTTATTTCTTGTATTTTGTATATACAATGAGCACGTGCGCGTTTTTTGTCTGCTATAGCAACCTTACCGGGTATACCGCCAGTGGTCGGGCCCGTCCGGCATTATTATTTGTCAATACAAATAATAATCGAAATTGTATTTGTAAATAACAATTAACTTTATTATTTTAAATAATTCATTTAGACTTGCTCAAATAATAAATAATTGTTTTTGCTTTTTATTTGAATATCCAAATAACGAATAACATGTTATTTAAATAAATTTATTTATTGCCCAACACTGATTGCAAGTGGCCTAAAACTTTTGCACGCCACTAAATACATCCAAAATAGAGCACATAATTTTGTATGTACACAATATATACAAATTTTGTATACCATAAACCAATACTACATTTTACAAAATATGATTCTACCCATTTTGCCTGAAATGTCAAGCTCAACCGATTTATATACTGAACATAAAGTACTTTGCAATGACGTAACAATCGAATATCAAAATACATTTCATTTTTGTGAAAGAAAATCAATTACGAGTCGATTCAAATATTTTCTGAGATACTTTTCACCCACCACTGTCGGCGGAATGCAAATAAATGGGTTCCTCCTCTTTCAAGCTTATCATCAAAGCCCATTCCTCGGCCTTCATCCTCATTTATATCCGCACGGGCTGCAGAAGAAAAAAAAAGAAGCGAAAGAGGCCGTTCGCGAACTATCGACATGATTCTCGAACTAGCAGTAACATTACACGCTCTCCAGGAGGGAAAAACTGCAGTTACCCGGGACGTATGATATATTGCTGGAAGAAGAATGGTCAAAATATCTGCGAGTTCGCCGGTGATAAAGGGCGCTTTGAAGGAAAACGAACGTGCTCCCCCGATACCTCGAGGCATCCGGATTGGGACGTTTAATAAGAGCACCAGTTCCAAAAAGAAATTGGGATCGGTTGAAGGGGGCATAGGGAGCGACGGGCTGAATCGGAGTCGGCCGGAGGAATGGGAAGGGTGGGGGGGTTGGAACTCCGGGACGAAAAACGCGGCAAGGTTAGCCGAGTTGGATAGGAGATGTGGTCGGAAGGAAGCATCGCCTGGAGCGAGTACGTGCTTCAAAGGATATTAAAGTATTTTAATTGCAGCAGATTTCGCGGAACGCCGAAAGAATTTATTCGAAATCACTGGATTCAGTCTATGAATAGGGATTAAGCTCCCTCACTCCGCCTTGGAACCCGACGCGCCGCAATCGTCCCGGATCCTCGACGTCAGGAGTGGAAGCCAGAAATAATTGAATATTTAATAGGATAACTGGCGCGCACCTGCCAGAACGCGCTCCCTTCATCTCGAACACGATTTATCGAATGTTGCCGTTCCTCATTAACCGGGAACCCAGAAAGGTTTTTCTACCGCGAGCAAGATTTGCCGGCCAATTTCCTGAACAATCTCTCGTCGCTCGTAATGCGACGAGGAACGAATTGGCTGGATAAATTCATTCGTCGCGTGTTATCGTCGTCGCCTGATCGTTCGTGGGCCGAGCAGGGGGATGCCACAGGATTAGGGCGCCATTTAACACGAGGGTTCCTATCTGTGCTTGTACTGCCGATAGAAAATTTCAAGTTAATTTTTCAATCAACCCTTCCGGGCGACAGACAGCACACATTAAGATTTATAGAATTTTAATTTACTAGCACGTTGCAATTGCAATTTCAATTTTCACTTACCACTCGAGTGGCACTGATGCACCACTATTTGTTACGTTATTAAATTATTTTATATCAAATAAATTACTAAACACTTGTGTATTCCATGAGTAAATTGCATCAGTTTGATATGCACAAAATGAAAAAAAAATCATACAGGATGGAAATATTCTAGGTCCGAAGAAATGTTCAGGTTTCGTGTTAAAATAGTTTCGAGTAGAAAGGGTTATATATATGTATACAGCGTGACCAACGAATTCTGTCCACCTGAAATATCCTCGATATTTTAAACAATACGCGAAAGTGTTTCAAGGTTATGCGACAGTCACTTTCGTCTTTTCAAATGGAATGATTTATTGTTTTTGTTCGATTTTGAATGGTAAATTCTTAATAAAAAAGTATTAAGACAATTTGATTTTATTCATTGTATTACTTTAACTCAACTACAACTAACAACTCTGTTATTTATACAAATACACATAAATGTTTGGCACAATGTATACGATAGAAAAGGTAGGCCACTCCATTTAAAAAGATATTGCTAGGAAATACATATTGTTAGGAAAATATGACTTTAAGATGGCCTCTAGCCCCACACAGACTTATGTCTTTGTGCAAAATAAAAATGTTCTGTATTGATTGTGGCAAACAGGGATAAAATAAAAATTGATAACAGCAAAATTTTTTTAATTACGATACTTTTAAATTGTTCTAAGCTTCTGTCTCATATATTTTACTCAATCATTTTCTTCATAAATGCGTAAAGGTCCGCACTTGGAGGGGGAAATAAGTCCACGTGGGCGAAGGTCATCTCAAGGTCATATTTTTCTTACGAACAACAATGTCTTTTTAAATGGAGTGACCTACCTTTTGTATCGAACAATTGTACCAAACATTTCGGTGTATCTGTATAAATAATGAAGTTATAACGGGTGGTAGAGTTAAATGAGACACCCTGACTAGTAGTACCCTGCATTTTTGGTGAAGTGTGGGATCTTCAAGACACTGAATTAATTCGTGACTTAACTATGACTGGCGCCTGGCATTCTAGATAAATGTTCGTGAGACCGTAGCTATTAAAGATGACCTAAATCCAGCAAAGTCGTCGAGGAAAACACCTCGATGCCGCGATTCCCCTGACACATTCAACCGCACCGAAAATTAGAAACCTCGGAGCGCAATTGTTCCGCGCTGTTTCATCCGGGGATGTCGCACGCAACTCATCTTGCTGTGGAGCGTGTGTCTTCTTACAATTAGTGTTCTCTAGATTCGGTTTCAGCCGGGTCCGCGTTTGTTTCCCGGCCAAATAACCGAAATCCTGCATGAGCTAACTCGAAAATGTCGTGTTTTTCGGGCCAAGTCACGAGCCGCTCTCCTATTTCATAGAAAATAGCGAGGCATCTTGTTGGTCTCCACGGCTATAGATATCGTTAACACAATCGGCCGTGTTTTGGCAGCGCCGCAACCCTCGGCTAGTTCACTCTTTAGACGAGCAACCCCGGCCACCCTATCCCGTCATCCCCCAGAGACCGTTATGCGGGGACGAATAAAAGTTTCGCTCGAAAATTCCGTCGACAGGGAATATACACGGCAGCGAACGTTTCATCCGCCTTGTTCAGCTTCATTTTCCTCGTCGGCTCGCTTTCTTCCCGCCCCAGCGCCGGCCCTGTCAACGTTGCTCCACATTCGAGAACGTACTAAACTTCAAGCTACTAAATCTGACAGCTAAATCTTGCTCCTCGTCAAATCGCATCGGGGGCTAGGTCTGGATCATCCTCAAAGAGGATTTATTAAACTGATTCACCGGAACAGTGTCTTTCGGACTGTACTGTGTCTTTCATAAACATTGTTCTGTTTAACACATAGTTTGCGCATAATACAAATAAATTTTCTTTTGTGACTTTCGCGGACTCTCCGACTGGCGAAAATGTGTTTAAAAAAAACTTTCTACAAAACTGGCCTTCGCCGTGAAAAGTTTTAAAGGAACCCTCGCAGGAACTTTTAACCGAGCAACTGTTCCCTCAGAAATTGATGATGAAAGTTCGCTAGGTACATAGATTTTCTTCATAATAACTTTACACGTTTGACTTAACTATTTGATTTCCTCGCCAATTTATAAGAACATGAATATACATATTTACTGGTCTAGTCCATAGAACAGAACCATCCTAATGAATATTTCTTTACAATTTAATGTTGTTGACCACAGCTTTAAATTTATTTTATTTCTAGTGGTGTTGAAGTTCATTTTCATTTTGTTTAAGAAACATCATTTTCCGATATACAATTTTGATATTGGTAAAACTTTAAGATTATTAGCTGAACACTTGGGATGAATAAATTTTGAACGGCGAAATAATTCTAGATTTTTCAACCGCAGAGTGAACAAGTAATAGTTATACGAATCGCTATTAAAAACTTCTGTGCGTTAGAGAGATCTTTGACTTTCGAACGAGGCAAAGCTAGATTGCTAGAATAGCGCACTGCGCGTACTTTCGAATTAGTCGATCTGACAGTTCCACTGAAGCCTGCTTTCCGTCACACACACACACACACACACACATCGGGAGATAAGCTAAAAAAACAGCGATCACGAAAAAAGCTTACAACCGAATGAAAGTTTCGCGGACGACTTTGATGAAACGCGATCGTTCCTTCTCATCCCTTTCTCTCCTTCGGGGATAGAAACTTTTTGCTCTCTCTTTTCTATTCGGATAACTCGACCAAGTATCCCTTTTCCCGCCGCGCCGGCTTTTTTCCTTCCGGTTTTATTTGTTTCTTCGGCTCTTCCTTCGCTCGCTAGAGAAACAGAGAAAGAGAGGAGCAGGAAGTTTCACAGAGTAGATAGACGGATCGCGTGCGCTAATTTGATTAAACGGAATAAAATCGATACGATCTCTAGCTCGGATTACCGGGACGTCGTTAACCCTAAGATTTATTGCAATGCTTTTGCCACAGCTACGACTGTTTCGTAAATTACATTATTTACCGATACTGACTACCTCCTTTATGAAACACATCTTCGATATCGCAGGATAACGTTCAAATAAGCGTTCTAGGTGGAAAAAACTCAAGTAAATAAATCGATCCCGTTAATGCATCTTCTGAAATGTTTATAGAGACTTGCGGAGTTGGTTAAGTCAACGATTAGTCCTCGAATTTAACCTTTGAACTGTATCGGAACTTTAAATTGTAAACTTAGGAGCATAACTGATCACACACACTTTAAATTAGAATAACTTTTTTATTAATGGACCAAACGATTTCAATTTCTCTGTAAGGCTAGAAGAATTAGTTTAGTAAAGGACGTCTAACGAATATATTGAAAAAATGCATTTGGTCGGAATTGTGAAAAACAATAGTAAAAATTGATTTTTACAACTTTTTTAGCTGGGCCTGTAACGAAAATTTAAAAGATGTGTTCGGTTAACTCGTATAAACTATATACGTTTCGAAAATTTCATTGAAATTGGTTAATTGGTTTACGAGTTGTGAATGATAAAAAGTGGTAAAAGGTCCGAAAATCATGAAAAATTGCAATTTTTACCACTTTTGATCGTATATAACTCGTAAACCAATAAACCAATGTCAATGAAATTTTCAGAGCGTATATAATTTATACGGGTTGACCAAACATATCTTTTAAATTTACGTTATTGGCCCAGCTGAAAAAGTTGTAAAAATCAATTTTTACTATTGTTTTTCACAATTCCGACCAAATGCATTTTTTACTAAACTAATTCTTCTAGCCTTACAGAGAAATTGAAGTCGTTTGGTCCACTCATAAGAAAGTTATTCTAATTTAATGTGCGTGTGATCAGTTATGCTCCTAACTGTATATTATCGATATTTTGCATTTGATTGACGCCATAAAAAGTTGTAAATATGACACATGTATAGTACTTTCCTCTTCAATTTCTATTTATCATGCGGAGTACTAGTACAAAAAGTACTAGTACAATTCGATGTATGGTATATTGTCATGGCATGTGGTCCACTTTGAAATTACAAAACTAAGCTTGTGCGACATGCTGTGCAGAATAGTATTAGATGTACGAATTAATACGTAAGCTTTTCTCCGCGAATATGTTGATGTTGGTTATTCACCAACGAACCACAATGCATTCTATGTACCCTCCAAAACAATTTCTACAATTACACTACATCTCACAGTAGTAATAAATGGCTTGCTGAGAATCATAGTGAGCCTCTTCGTTCTGGTATATTCTAGTATATTATAGTATATGTATATTCTGTTATATTCACGTATATTCATGTATATTCTAGAATATCCTAGTATATGTACTAGTGAATCAAAATTCTGCAGATTTGTGTTAACATTGTTTTTTGGATCAGAAAGACATCGTTTATTTACAGACAGCGTTAATCGATGTAGAACTTCATTCTTTACTGAGAAATGGCAACATATGCTTTTGTGACTACACCAATAGAACGAACCATTTGTGATCAGAGCGATATCATACCGTCAAATGAATCTCGAATGTGCTGAGTGCAAGATTTAATTTGAAGATAAAGTTACAATCGACTAATTGGAAGAGCCATGTATTAATGTGATCAAAAACAGTAATATCCTGCGCTAGGAACTCCCAGATGCGTTTCACAGACGAAACAATTCGATCGTACGAACCGTTTCAGTCGCGGAAGACGGTGGAACGCGCCGAGATAATACATTATTATAACAAGCTGACAGGCTGGTATTTATTCTGAGTCGACGGCGCGTAATTTTGCGCGTAGCGGAATTTTTCAAAGGACAATAACGGGAGCAAGCCTCGTGTCCTCTTTCTCCGTGGCCGCGTCGTTCTGGCGTCGCGCCAGTGTCGACCGCGTAATTCCAGCCGCTTAATCGGTAGCCAGCTAGCTGCGCGAACCCGCGGGTTTCCCGCGGGAACCCACGGGAACACGCGGCGACACACGCGGAGAAGAGACCGAGAGAGGAGAGAGCGGCTCGCGGCTCGCTCGGACGACGACGTTTCACCGCGCGATGTTTCCAGCGAGTTAATTCGCGTATACCCAGCCTCCACGTTTGTGTTTCAGACAATGGACCGCCCGTCGAGCAGAGCGACGACGGATGGCTGAACTTCACAAAAATCAGCCGCGCCGAGAGCGGCTGGTACAAATGTTACACCAGGCACATGCTCGGCATATTCACCAGCATCGGTTATTTTCTCAACGTGCGCTGTGAGTAGATCGATAGTCCAATCGTCGCTTGCCGCGGCCTCGTTTTAACCCTTTCATTCCTGCCGCCGAACGATGCAGGGTCCCTATTAGCGAGCCTATCCCTATTAGTGCGTTTTCGTGTTTTAATAAACAGTAGAACTTAACATAGAAAGATAAATAGAGGAGCTATTTCTTTTTTAATTACATTAAACTATTAATCTTACCAAGATTGCATTTTTTAACTAGGGCAAGAGAAGAGATAATATATTCTTATGCCAGCTTGCAACAGCGGCCAATGTGATGGGCTTATTCACATAGCAGTTTCTTTTCTTTCATATTTTTATTTTTATCTTCATATTACAATTTCACGTGAATTTACTTTACTTTTACAAACATATTTCTTTATTGCGGATATCGGTTCAATTTACAATGTCGTTTTCTTAAACAAGAAATAAGCTTTCCTGGAGTTACGATGCTAAATTGTCACACGTTGTCATGTAATTCTAGTGATAAAGTTGTATATTGTATACCCATTGTAACGAAGATTTTTTCGAGTTCGGACAGTTTCCTTCTTTCCATTTTCTACTATTAAATGTTCTGCGTGTTTCGTAAAGGGGACAGGCAAAATTTAATAAACTGTGACTGACTGAACAAAATATAAATTAGCAGCAGTTACGTAGATACTTCTGAATAGAGATCCCTACATTACATATGTACAACATATACAGTAAGGAACATAATTGATTCAACACATTTTAAATCGGAATAACTTTTTTATGAATGGACCAAACGACTTCAATTGCTATGTGAGGCTAGAAGAATTAGTTTAGTAAATGACGTCTAAGAAATATTTTGATAAAATGCGTTTGGTCGGAATTGCGAAGAAAAATAGTAAAACTTGATTTGTACGACTTTTTTAGCTGGCCCTATAACGAAAATTTAAGAAATGTGTTTTGTCAACTGGTATAAATTATATACGCTCTGAAAATTTCATTGAAATTAGTTCATTGGTTTACGAATTATAAACGATCAAAAGTGATAAAAAGGCCGAAAATCTTGAAGAATTGCAATTTTTACCACTTTTGATCGTTTATAATTTGCAAACCAATGAACTAATTTCAATGAAATTTTCAGAGCGTATATAATTTATACCAATTGACCCCAGACACATCTTTTGAATTTTCGTTATTAAGCTAAAAAGGTAGTGAAAATCAATTTTTACTATTTTTCTTCGCAATTCCGACCAAATGCATTTTTTCGAAATATTTTTTCGACGTCATTTACTAAACTAATTCTTCTGGCCGCACAGAGCAATTGACGTCGTTTGGTCCATTCATAAAAAAGTTATTCTGATTTAAAGTGTGTTGAATCAGTTATGCTCCATTCGTGTAATTTTTAAAACATTGATATTCATGAGGAAGTATTAACGCGTAACTAAATACGTGTGAAACAGCGTCCTACTTAAAATGACAGGTATTGACGTACGCGTAAGTGAAATACACGTGCAATTAGTTATTCGCAGTTCCTTTAATTCAACTTGATCTCTACCTACGAAGATTCCAGAACAATTTCCACACTTCTGAATTCCAACAAATGTAAATACAATGCTAATCTCGTTGGTATCAAAGCGAGGTCATTGACTCCGGATTGAACAGCGATTCGCTTTGAATCGTCGCAAAAAAGCAACAACCGATTGCGCGTGCTGCATCCGAAAGAGTATTGTCTATCCGTTCTCCGGGGAGCGATAGCGGGCCAGACATTCCTACTAATTCGGAATGCGAAGGGGGTCGTCGTCGCAGCCGATAACCGGAAACCACAGTCATTTGTCAAGAGCGGAAGCCACCGAGCCAACCGGAAATTATCCGTGCCCTGTCGTGAAAATTTGCAAATTTCCTACGATGGCCCCCAGTCCTTCCATCTTGCCATTATAACCAACGGGTAGGATGGTCGACCCTCCCCCCGATCTCTACGAAACTCTCGAACCCCTGCGTCCCTTCGTCCCTTCGTCGCCATCTCGCTCGACCCTGCTCCCTTCTTCAGTTTCTCTCTATCCATCCCCTGTCCTCCCAGTTTCCGTTTACACCCTTAACCGACGATCCTGGATACGGGTTTCCGAGCACCTAATCTCTACGCAATTTAGATGGCTCGAGAGTACCTATAAACCAACCATCCTCCGTAGGAATTATCGATTACAGCGCTACCACGTCCTGTTCGAATCTCCCGGTCGGATTACTTATCCACGGATAACGTCGGGTCGGGTTTTAAACGGTGCGGCAATTCCTTCCGATTGTTGGGGACACGCGCTTAAATTGAACACGCCAGTGTGAAGAGGGAATCCATTGACCGAGGTCCAGTCGGAAATTGATTTTTAATGATTTTAGCTCGTCCGTTTGATCTATTTCGACGCATTGTGGTCTCTCTCTGCTAATCATTAGACTGCGGATCTTCATGCAAAATAAAAACTTTCTACCTGAGTAGCAACAAACTGACCTGAAATAAAAATGTACTCCCTCTGTCCCATAATAATAGTGCCAGTTGATGGATTGAATTTGCTCCATAATAATAGTAGCAAAAGAAAATAAATATACAGGGTGTCTCAAAATTAGGTCCGGAGCCGAAAATGGGAGGTTCCTGAGATCATTTCAAGCGACATTTTCCTTTGAAAAAATGTCGTCCGCGGCTTCGTTAACGAGTTATTAACGAAAAACACGGACCAATCAGAGCGCGAGCTAGACGCGTGCAGCCCGGCGCGCCGGCAGCCGAGTGTCGGTGGCACGCCGCGATGTCGTAACGAACAAAAGTTTCTCGATGATGTGAATCCTCGCCAATTTCGATAAGCTTTGGATATGTTGTCAATACCATGATTCTGAACAACATTTCCTTTTACAGTTTCTGTCGATCGGCTTTAGTTTACGACATTATTGTAAAAATTTGTAATTGTAAATCGATCGATGTACTATTTCCTATCCGATTTCGATAATCTTTGGATATGTTGTCAATACCATAATTCTGAACAACATTTCCCTTTACAGTTTCTGTCGATCAGCTTTAGTTTACGATATTATTGTAAAAAATTTGTAATTGTAAATCGATCGATGTATTATTTCCTATCCGATTTCGATAATTTTTGGATATGTTGTCAATACCATGATTCTGAACAACATTTCCCTTTACAGTTTCTGCCGATCGGCTTTAGTTTACGATATTATTATAAAAATTTGTAATTGTAAATCAATTGATGTACTATTTCCTGTCCGATTTCGATAAGCTTTGGGTATGTTGTCAAGACCATGATTCTGAACAACATTTCCCTTGACGGTTTTTGTCGATCGGCTTTAGTTTACGATATTATTGTAAAAATTTGTAATTGTAAATCGATCGATGTACATACTATCTCCTCGCCGATGTCGATGAGCTTCATTTCAAAGGAAAAAGATATTTAAAACATCGAATTTATAACATATTTCAAAGTCATCGAAATCGGTGAGAACCCACATCATCGACAACTTTACCCGAACGATAGAAGAAGCACAAACTTATTGAATCAAAAACTCACTTATTCAGCCGTAAATCCATTTGACTACCACATACAACCACCACACTTTTACATAATTGTTGAACTCGTAGCACACTTTTATAACTCGTATCGATATCGAACGAAATTACTTACTCCGACGCGGAAAGAGTTCGATGCTCTTTGCGATGCCGCGCGAAACTGTGCTCTCCCAGCGTACAATGTATTCGATGAAGGCGTCGTTTAAAACAAATGAAATCGTTCCCAAGGAGATATTGATTTTTCGAGAATCATATGATTCTCGAAAACACCGATTCGAAGATTATGTAAAAGTGTGGTGGTTGTATGTGGTAGTCAAATGGATTTACGGCTGAATAAGTGAGTTTTTAATTCAATAAGTTTGTGCTTCTTCTATCGTTCGGGTAAAGTTGCCGATGATGTGGGTCCTCACCGATTTCGATGACTTTGAAATATGTTATAAATTCGATGTTTTAAATATCTTTTTCCTTTGAAATGAAGCTCATCGACATCGGCGAGGAGATAGTATGTACATCGATCGATTTACAATTACAAATTTTTACAATAATATCGTAAACTAAAGCCGATCGACAAAAACCGTCAAGGGAAATGTTGTTCAGAATCATGGTCTTGACAACATATCCAAAGCTTATCGAAATCGGACAGGAAATAATACATCGATTGATTTACAATTACAAATTTTTACAATAATATCGTAAACTAAAGCCGATCGGCAGAAACTGTAAAGGGAAATGTTGTTCAGAATCATGGTATTGACAACATATCCAAAGCTTATCGAAATCGGACAGGAAATAGTACATCGATTGATTTACAATTACAAATTTTTACAATAATATCGTAAACTAAAGCCGATCGACAGAAACTGTAAAGGGAAATGTTGTTCAGAATTATGGTATTGACAACATATCCAAAGATTATCGAAATCGGATAGGAAATAGTACATCGATCGATTTACAATTACAAATTTTTACAATAATGTCGTAAACTAAAGCCGATCGACAGAAACTGTAAAGGGAAATGTTGTTCAGAATCATGGTATTGACAACATATCCAAAGCTTATCGAAATTGGCGAGGAATCACATCATCGAGAAACTTTTGTTCGTTACGACATCGCGGCGTGCCACCGACACTCGGCTGCCGGCGCGCCGGGCTGCACGCGTCTAGCTCGCGCTCTGATTGGTCCGTGTTTTTCGTTAATAACTCGTTAACGAAGCCGCGGCCGACATTTTTTCAAAGGAAAATGTCGCTTGAAATGATCTCAGGAACCTCCCATTTTCGGCTCCGGACCTAATTTTGAGACACCCTGTATAACGCAATATTTATTACAAAAAACTAGATTACATTAAACAGTAAATTAAAAATATTACTTCTAATTTTTATTTTGAGTGTTCTGATAGTTTCTGAATTTTACAATAACTTCGTTACTGCCTTTTAAACTTGTAGGTATTAAAATTATTCGAGCCATCGTTCTTCATTGCTTCCATCATAACTCGTTTTTTCTTCATCTTACTTTTACAATGGGTCGATATTCGACTGAAATAAAACAATTGATTTCGATTAGCGGATGAAATTAGAAAAACAGTTGTAATATATTATTGAATTTATAATGATTGTATATAATATAATATTGAATTTATAATGATTGAATATAATATAATATTGAGTTATAATGTAATAGTTGAAGGCTTCGCAATTTTGCGCTACAGCATAACTGCATTCGCCAATAATTCCCGTTCAAATATACACTTGCTGCTATTATTATGGGACAGAGGGAGCAATATCTTTCTTAAATTGTTTAGTAGATTGAAAATAATATAACAGTATCACACATTAAGTTCGTCTAATGTTTTTGCGGTTATAGATTACACCTACCCATGTTTGTCATAAATGCATAAAATCCGCAGTCTACTAATCTTCTAGCAGGGAAAAATGTCAAAAATCTTGACTAGACTGCCGATCTTTATGCAAAATAAAAATTTTGTAAGCTCACTGCGAGACATTAAAACTAGACACATTTGAATTTTGTCTTTTGATCATTTTAACGAGTAGAAAACAGTGTAAGAGTAATCTTGAATTCTTCTAGTGTCTTCACAGTTTGGGAATTTATCTATTCATTTTTCTTATAAATGCGTAAAATCCGCAGTATAATCATGACACATCCAAAATGAAAAGTCAAAATTCCAAATAAATTGATCTTTCTGCTTATCATGTATTAGAAAGTATATTATTTGGGAAACATTTCAAACAAAATCTACTAAATATGAATGTAGTTTCTTTTAAAGTGAAACAAAATTTTATTTTCTTCCCTCCTCTGTGAAATTATTACAGACAATGAAGTTCTAATTATAATATTTGTCTGAATAAACAGCAACGGAGGTCCTGCAAGGCGATAAAGTTAACAAAATGTTTAATATAAAAAACTGTAAAATTGAATTTACGTTAGTCCATCCAGTGTCTTGACTTGTATCGCTGTTTTAAAAATGCTACAATTTTCTATCGACTTTTATAGTTTCTTCGCTTCCATAATTTTTCCAAGATGCAGACATTCATAAAAAAAAACTCCATTGCTGCTTTGAAATAACATTCCAGTTTGTAAATGTAAATTCATACAGAATTATTTAAACAAAAGAAAGATGGCTGTTCCTCGATTTAAACCGCTCCGAATTACTTGGAACTGTAAATTGTTGAAATTCGAATCTCCGCTTTCCGGCGTTTCTCTTGTTAAACAAATTGGATTCCTCGGGACTTGTCACAAATTCGAGTTCGCGTGTCGAACGATTGATGAACAGAGGTAGAAACGGTCCCCGATATGTGAAGGATCAAAGCGTGCGTCGGGTCGCGTCGGTTTGGGATTCCCGGCTCAACGATAGATCAAATTCGTGAGTAACGAGAATCACCATTAAAAAGCAGGAACAGTATAGGCGAGTGTAACGAAGAAAAAGTGGAAGTTCCCTCGTGCCGGACCAGGGCTGGTGTTTGTTATAGCGTCGGGACTGTGTTTGCCGTTAAAATTCCGAACAAACTACAAGACAAACGAGGTATAGTCGGGCTGCTGGCGGACCGAGGCACTAGAGTTGGGGGTGGTTCAGAGTTGGGGGTGGGTGTAAAAGCCTCCTATCGTCGCATCCACCACTTTGATCCCTTTGTTTTGTTATAGGATGAGCCGGAGGATCAGCTTGCTAACTCAAAGGACTGCTCTTTCTCCGACCATCCTACTCTCCGGGCCGCATCCCCTTCTTTTTTAGCACCCCACCCTCCACCCTCTCCCACCACGAGACCCGTTTTCTTCGTCTTCTTTCCATTCCGTCCTTGTTTCTGCTTCACGGGGAACGAAATCTACCACCCCTGGCCCCTGGTCTTCCGACTCTAATTCCTCGGCGAAAAGATACCCCCGGCACGACATCCACCACCTCCGTCCACACCCTTTCCCTTCGTAATTGTGGACACAGCGTTAGCTCGAGAGCAAACGATCGCGGCCGTATAATTTCGTAGGTGGAATTGGAGCAGAAACGGCGCTTGGAAAAAAAGTGGGAGAAAAATCAGTGTCACTTGAAAATTTCATTTATTCGCGTGTTATTATAATTTAATATACCTGTTGATCTTCCTAGATAGATGTACCATTCTTGTCAAGTAATGACATCGACATCGATCATGACGGGATTTTCCAATGAAATTCAATGCATAGTTGAAAAATAAAAATCTGGCACAGGTCCTTCTGACCGGTGATCGGCAGCAGAGAGGTATGATTATCACTGTCCAACAAAATCAAACTTTTTTCACGTTCAACAATTACTGTTGGGTGATTCTTATAGAGTTTTTTTGCGCTGATTCGAATTCTTTTGCTTCTGACTTTGACACACCGTTTTTGAGAAACATGATTTTGAAAAAAAACATTTTTCAACTTTAAACAAATATTGTGATGTTATTATAGAAGTTATTATAAAATTGTCCTTTGCAGCAAAAGATTCTGTGGGCTTTCCCGAATACAGTGATATCCAGTATTAATACATTATGAATATTTAAACATGTCTAATATTAACGTTTCATATTAATGTTTAATATTCATGTTCATAAACATGTTTAATATTAACGTTCATAAACATGTCTAATATTAACGTTTCATATTAATGTTTAATATTCATGTTCATAAACATGTTTAATATTAATGTTTAATATTCATATTCATAATCATGTTTAATATTAATGTTTAATATTCATATTCATAAACATGTTTAATATTAACGTTCATAAACATGTCTAATATTAACGTTTCATATTAATGTTTAATATTCATGTTCATAAACATGTTTAATATTAATGTTTAATATTCATATTCATAAACATGTTTAATATTAATGTTTAATATTCATATTCATAAACATATTTAATATTAATGTTTAATATTCATATTCATAAACATGTTTAATATTAATGTCTAATATTCATATTCATAATCATGTTTAATATTAATGTTTAATATTGATGTTTCAAAACATGTTTAATATTAACGTTCATAAACATGTCTAATATTAACGTTTCATATTAATGTTTAATATTCATGTTCATAAACATGTTTAATATTAATGTTTAATATTCATATTCATAATCATGTTTAATATTAATGTTTAATATTCATATTCATAAGCATGTTTAATATTAATGTTTAATATTCATATTCATAAACATGTTTAATATTAATGTCTAATATTCATATTCATAATCATGTTTAATATCAATGTTTAATATTGATGTTTCAAAACATGTTTAAATATTCATAATGTATTACTATTGGATATCACTGTATTCGGGAAAGTCTACAGAATCTTTTGCTGCAAAGAACAATTCAATGTCTTCTGTAATAACATCACAATATTTGTTTAAAGTTGAAAAATATGTTTCTGTTTTCAATATCATGTTTCTCAACAACTGTCTAGAGGAAAAATTAAGGACAGATTCGGAATCAGCGCAAAAAGCTCAATAAGAATCACACAACAGTAATTGTTGGACTTTGGTGTTGAACAGTGTTTTATTAAAGTTGAAACAATTTTCAATCATTTGAACTTTCTTATAAATGAAATTCAATCGGAAAAACTTTTCGTACACGCGTGTCAGATATTACCAAATCAAATTATACAGCAATATTCACTTCCTAAAATAATTCTTTTTTATTCCTGTCTCAGTTTTTTCGTACTTATCGACCAGTGTGCGTCGCGGCTCCGCTGACTCCGAGAAAAGATTTCGCATAACCCCCACACGTGGTACCGCCACTTATACCCCTAACTTTATCCTCCGTACGTGCGTCTGATTCTTGATGCGCCGCTCCTTCCTTGATATCGATGACAACGCCGTCGGATACCGAGATCGCTTTAAGATACCCGCGGATAAATATGTATGTCGCGTGCTTGAAAATCGTGATCGCGAAGACTCTTGTTCGTTCAAAGAAGAATTGAAATTTTTAATTTTCCGCGGTACCTGATACCGGGGAAATTTATAGCGTCTCCAATGACTTCAAACCAGTTTCACGAAATTAAGACTTGTCCCTTTCCCCTTCTACGGCGCTATTCTCCCATTTTCCGGCGGTGAGCATCCCCACGCTTCAGCCAGGTCCGGTCATATGACGCGTTCCGGCTCTGTGTCGTGCTTAGATTTTATTTTATTACTCGTTCATATTTACTTTATTCGTTTTTACTTACTTCGCAATTGTAATTTAGGAAAAGTTGAATTTTAATGTATACGTTGATAACATGAAATCTGTATTTATTCCCTCGCAACTTACTTTATTAAAAAAAAAGAATAGTAAGAACAATATATATATACAGGGTGTTAATCTTAACTCGAACACTTAAATTATTTCTGCTACTATTAAATGTAAGAAAAAAATAACTAAATAGGATGTACATGATTTTAAGGGGTGTGTCGGATGGTAATAAAAAAAATCCTTTGAAGATCATTTTAACGGTTTTTTCAAGGTCACCGTATTTTGTTTTGCATATGTGGTAGTCGGCGTCAAGATGAGTTCAACAACCTACAGACCATGATCTTGAAATGACCTTGAACGCGAAAAAATCAGTTTCAGTTTGAAGAATACAAAAGTAATAAAACGAAAAGGGTTATATCACCTTATTTTATTAGTCGCTCGAGACGCCTTAAAACCATGTACATCCTATTTAGTTATTTTTTCTTACTTTTAATAGTAGCGAAAATAATTCAGGTGTTCGAGTTAAAATTAACACACCCTGTATATACAAATTCAATATTTTTAACACTAAACCTACCACCACCGGTCAAAATGACCGGTTCCAGATTTTTTCTTTTACAATTATTGAAAAAATAAATTCGATCATCGGTAACTGTTGTAAGCGATCGAAATAAATTTATCTCATCGATAACTGCTTCGAGCAACCGAAACAGTTTTTCTTCATCGAAAACAGTTATCGAGGATCCGATTTTTTGGACACTAATATAACTGTTATTTGTAATCAAAAAGTATAAAAATCGATATTTTTTCATCAAATTGTGCTTCGAATTTTTTTCTTTATATTTTGTGTACATTATCTTAAATTTCAATAATAATTTACTTTTTATTAATGATTTTTATCGTAGAAAATTTTATAATAACTGTTATTTTTGCTCCCTGCTCGCACATTCATCGTGTTCACTCACGATCCATTCGAGAACAAAGTCAAGCCGAATGGGTACCGTGATCCGAAATACGGCGAGAGCTGATTCCAAGCCATCATCTTATATCGGATTAGAACTGTATACAGGGTGTCCCAAAATTCCTTCAACAGCCGGAAATGGGAGGTTCCTGAGATCATTTGAAGCAACATTTTCCTTTTCAAAAATGTTATCCACGGCTTTGTTTAGGATTTATTAACGAAAAACACGGACCAATCAGAGCGCGTGTCTATTGGCCGACTGTGCTAACTCGCGTCTAGGTCGCGCTCTGATTGGTCCGTGTTTTTCGTTAATAAATCCTAAACAAAGCCGTGGATAACATTTTTGAAAAGGAAAATGTTGCTTTAAATCATCTCAGAAACCTCCCATTTCTGGCTGTTGAAGGAATTTCGGGACACCCTGTATTGGGCAACGTAGATTTGATCAAGTGTATTTATTGAAATCAATAACACACACAGATGACCCAGACATGGAAACGGAAGCGGAAGCCTTGAACGGCGAGGCCACCGAGTCCCGGAAGATGGAAGTGCAGATCGGTGGCGCTGTGACTTTGGAGTGCGACGGTGGTTGCTGGGGACATGGTCCTGGAATGGATCCAGTTGGTGGTCCCGGTCCACTGGCTCTGAGTCGGGTCGTTTATCAGGAAGCTGGGGAGTATCGATGCGTCGCACCTGATCGGAAAATGCAGGACACGTGGCGTGCCCAGTTGCCCTACCAAATCAAGGTCACCGGTGAGTCATTCAAAACTTATACACCAATCTTCCCTTTTTTCCTTTTTATCCCGCACGCGTCCATTAACTTTTCAGCTTTGAATCCACTTTGTGACCTCTAATTCGGTGTGACGTATCCATTGGCCACGAATACATTGGTTTTCGTCTGCTCGCTCGATTCAATATTTATTAGCACGGAATCGGCGCGTGTTTAATGTTTATTAAATTATTCGCGGCCCGTGGTCAATTAATCGTTGAACCAATTAAACTGCGCTCCCGTACTGAAAACGTTTGCGGACGAGCCATACAGGTATGTTCCTGTTACATTTCGCGCATAAAGGAAGTATCAAAAGCTATATCGAATAATGAAATGGGATAGAATATGATACACGAAATGGAATTATGGATTTTATCGCGTCCCGCAGACGTATCACCATAAACAGTTCGGAGAAAGAAATATTTTTCCGATTTTTTTTATGTGAAATGCTCTCAATTCTACGAATTATAAGATGCTATAAATATATTAACTTTTGTGATTCCACGATGACGTTATAGCACAGTTTACCATCCTACGAAATCTGTGTTCACCGCTGAAGTTACAAGAATAACTTACAAGGGCAGGACCCCAAGTGTCCCAAAATTCTTCGATTTTGATAATTTTTTGTGAGACGATGGTATATGGATCCCTAATGATGCCTGCGAAATATTATGTGTAGTTACTCAATAGTTTTAAAGATATAAACGATTAAACTTTCATACCTTTCGAAGTTCCATTAGCCGTGTAAGCAGGTCGCGTGAAAGTTCAATTGTTCATATCTTTAAAACTATCGAGTAACTACACCTAACATTTTGCAGACATCATTAGGGATCCATATACCATCGTCTCACAAAAGATTATCAAAATCGAAGTCGGATACTTAGAGGGTCCTTCCCTTGTTAGAATCTAGGGTTGACAATAAGGCGGAACATTTCTGAATTCAACTCTAAAGGTACAAACAGTGAGACGTAAGAAATTTATTAATATAAAGTAAAGGAATAAAAAATTATGTTAATAAAAAATTATCTAGTATTACGTAGTAATACTAACCCTATATAATATCTATAAAAAAAACACCCACTATACTTTCATAAATGACCCCGCTCTAATTACTAGATATCGGATCTTTTTTTCTACGTAAATTGCAACAATCTAGAGGGAAATAGAGATTCATATTCTCTCTTGATATGTTTAATAGATTGAAAATAATATAACAGTATTTTTTTTTTTAATTCTTCTATCGTTTTTACTATTTTAAATTGAATCTACTCGTCCTTATCATAAACGCATAAAATTCGCTGTCTGATAACACTGTCCAACAAATTTCAACTTTTTAAAAGTATTTCGATTCCCACTATGCGATTCTTATAGAGTTTCTCGCCCTGATTCCGAATCTGTTTTTCATTTTGTTCCTATACGTCCAGGCTTTGAGAAAATGGAGTTTAACAAAAAGACATATTTTTCAACCTTAAACAAATATTGTGCTGTTATTATAAAAGATATTGAATTGTTCTTTACAGCAAAAGATTCTGTGGACTTTCCCGAATACAGTGATATCCAATATTAATAGATTATGATTGTTTAAACATGTTTAACATATGTTTGAACATGTCCACAGAATCTTTTGCTGTAAAGAACAATTCAATATCTTTTATTATATAATAACAGCACAATATTTGTTTGAAGTTGATAAATATGTCTTTTTTTTAAACTCCATTTTCTCAAAAACTGAACGTATAGGAAAAAAATGGAAAACAGATTCGGAATCAGCGCGGAAAACTCTGTAAGAATCTCATAGTGGGAGTTGAAATTCTTTTTGGCTGTTGGACAGTGTAATTACAGTTCGATACGTACAACTATCAATTGAAAACTCCAGATTTACCCCAATTTGAATTTTCCTCGAGTTCCTCTGATTCGATAGGGTCAAATCGAAGTTACTATAGGCTCGACCCCTTTCCTCCATTCGTGTCTACGCAACAGCGATGTTTAGACGGTATATGCGGCGTCTATAACGTACCTTAATGGCGTTTCAGTTGGGTCCAAGTTATATTATCCGTAATTATAGTTGTTGCCAGGACCATTAAGAGGTAGTAATGATATGCAATACCAAGACAGTCCACCTGCAACCGGATCGAATTTGTCTGTACAGAGATTTACTCGCACACAGAGGCAGATCTAAATACATTAACAAGCTATGTATATCACATCGAAACCACTATGTGCTGTGCAAGCTTTACGAGACATCAATTCCCATTCCGCGTCATAAACTTGTTTTCCGCCACCCTTTGCGTGCGCCCATGCCGGGGGTAACATTCCCACGTGTGTACACGTATACATCCAACTACGGCTCTTTCGTAGATCAAACGGAATCGTCCCACAGCATCGAAGACCCTTCTGTATCCCCGACTTTTTCTCTTGTCTACCTCCGCTAATATTCCAGAACACTTGAAAAGTCGAAGGGCTCGCCTAAACTTATTGTATGCTATGGGAAAAATATGGGGTCCATATAGTAGGCGATCTCCTTGCACGGATACATCGAACAGTTTCCAAGAACGTACAGTACACTGGGTGGCCAAATTATTATACTGGTATGGTTGTCGTGGTTTTAATTAATTTAACAGAGTGTACGGATATTATTGTCACTTCGTGTATTGATTAGCTACAGCATCTGACAACGCTGTGAGTAATATGTGAGCATCAGAGTTGGGCATTAATCGATTAGAATTTTAATCAAGATTGATTGATTCATGTGTACAATGAAAAAATCGATCAATCGTTTGATGAAGTTAATCGTGAATCGTTGATTAAAAGAAGAAATCATCGAAAAATCCAAGACTGTTTTAATCAATTGTTGAAGTTAATCGTTAATCGTTGATTAAAAAAAGAAATCATCGGGAAAAAACATGAAAGCACGTAAACAGAGTTTGTATATTATAGACCAAACGCAAGTACACCTAAACTCGGTTTACATTTTTTTCAGTATTCATATAGTTTTGATTCCGTGTTTCATTCCGAAATTTCAGCTGTTAATCATTAAACAATTATCAGATTGACGATTACAATTGGAATGAATGTAATCGTTAATCGCAATTAACGACTAAAGTAGAAATTTAACTGTTATCCCCAATTAACGATTAATAAGTATTCACTCGTTAACCGCAATTTTAACGACTAAAGTAGGAGATTAATTGTTAATTTGGATGAACGATTGAAGTAGAAATATATTCGTCGCAACAATCGTTGCTTAAATTGTTGCCCAACGGAACTTGACAAAGGGAACTTGACAATCAATTGAAGTTCACACGTTTCAAGACTGGTTTCAACTTGAAAACAAACGGCTAGTGACTCATCAGTTCAACGATAAAGTTTGAGTGGGGGTGAAACTTTTTGCCTGATCTACTAAAAAGTTGATCAACTCTATTGTAACAAAGGTTCTCGCTACAGATTTCATTCAACTTTTGTTGATCAACTATATAATCGGTCGATTAAACTTGATTCGTGAGAAGATGCGAATGTATTTATTTAGAATGTTACACTGATTTTTACTGTAACACGTGATCAGAAAAAGTAAATTCAGAATTCGCTATTTTGACAGGTCAGTGACGTAAATCTAGTATTACTGTTAGCAATGTTAGTAACCGAGGATTACCCGACCCTTGAAAACGTCGATTCATACGGGACAGAGAATGTGATAGGAAAGAAAAAGTCACAGGACTCAAAACAATCCTCGGTGGAATAATTTCCGTTAGCGTCCCCTTGTTCAATTCAAGGGAACCATTTTAAAATCCCAAGGATAGCGTTCGACTGGCTTCAGCCCCTTACACGCACGAGTTGCTTGAGCTGCAATCAATAAGAAGTCGAGATTGCTTCAGCGATTGCCTCGGGCTGGATAGCAGGGGTTCGAGGCCCCGACGAACGAGAAGAGGCTAGCAAATTCCGGCACGAAGAAGAATCTGCATTTATTATTGGCGTATAAGCAATGCGGTGGAATACAGTGTTGTGTCCCGCGAACTCTATCCACCCGAAATATCGCCGTTATATTTCAAACAATACGCTCACATGTTTCAAACAAAAGTTATAGGTAGACTTGCGGATCTTTATGCAAAATAATTGAATGTTACTGCTTCCCTCAATGATTTTAATAGAGGAGAAATCATATATTGACATCAATTTTTTTAATTTTACAAGAATTTAGAATTTTATCTACTCAAGTTTGCTATAAATGCCTGAAATGATCCACAATGTAGTTATAGGATTTAAAGCAATCGATAATACGATAAGAGTTTGTCGACAGATGAACACGTCAAGAAGATATCAAGGTTACTTTAAAAAAAAAACTATTAGGATGACTCATTATAACTCAGAATAACTCATTATTTAAAAGAAAGTCGAAAGGGATATTATGCATTTATGACGAAAACCAGACGGTAGAATATAAAACAGTAAACACATTGAATAAGTTTAAGAACATCAGTATACTGTTTTCGACTTATGATGACCATCAAGGAAGGAAAACATTGCCTATTTATATCCTGTTTCTAGAAAATGACACAGAAAACTTTTATTTATCAGTAACTTTTATGTGTCCACCTTATTTTCTAACTCTTCTATTTCCTATTAATTTAACAAACAAAATGAAGTGACAAATAGCTGTAAGGAAATATTTTGAATAATGTCATATTTTCCTAGAAGAAAGAAAATATATTGTGTTTCAAGATATGAAAACTATAGTATATGGCACTGTATAATTATATCCTTAAGCTATGTATGTACGGTGAGCCACGAAAATATTCGTACCACGAAAGTATAATTGTACCAAACGACCTGATTTTTTATAATCAATTACAAGTATTGATTTACGAAATGATATGCAAACAAGATTTTCCAAAAATTTTAATTTACAAGGTTACATGCAAAAATGAAAAAAGGCATTTCTTAAAACTTTTTTATTTGGGCCCTTAATGAAAATTCATAATATATGTTTTGTAGATCTATAGTAGTTACAATGCTTCTAATTGATTATAAAAAATGAGGTCGTTACTTTTCCGTACGAATACTTTTTACACTCACTGTATGTCAGTAATTTAATCGATTACTAAGCATTTAGGTATTGTATATGAGATATTATAACAATTTCGTGTCCATAAAATTTAAAAAAATCATGGGGAATGGAAATATTCTATGTTAAAATATCTCCGAGTGTTAAATGGTTAATAAAAATGGGGATGGTACCAATTTTGGAACAAACAATCCATCAACGAATCAGTTGCAGAATTTGATTTTCCCGTTCCCCGGGAACTGTTACACGTCATCCAAAAGATTACCCCAATTAACCACCGCAAGGGCAAACAATCAGAAACATCGGTGTGGGGGATGTTTGAATAAAGGAAGGTATCCATTACCAGAGTTTCCATTGCGCTTGAGCAATGGTTTTCAGCTCTCGCTTAGCCTTCTGAGTTGCGGCTCAAAGCTTTAGCCTCGGCACACAAACTTATAATAGTCAATTCCATTAGCGGCCGATTCAGTTTTGAATCAGATTCTAATATCGTCGGACGGTTCGTCAGTTCCCGCAGTTGGCGCACCCTTATAATCTGTCAGAACGGCGGACGATCGGTTCCTGTGGAGCTACTTTACGAGTGCCATAGATACCGAAGAAGAGCAGAGAAGTTAAACGTCCGCGAACTTTCCTGTCCCCTTCGAAGGATATTCGCTCGTTTCTCTGGTAATCCAGCGCCGTTTTCATTCGACGTGTTCTAACCTTCGACGGGAGAACTATTATATTTGCTGGGAAATAATATCTACCGGTTTCGAACGAAAGTTCATAGCGTTTTTAATGAAAACATTTTAATCAATTTATAAAAATATATGTTTAATATTATTCAACGATATAATTTCCATTGTTTGTAACAACTTGTTGCCACCTTTCAGATAAACTATAAATTCCTGTTTCCCAATGACTCGCTAGCAACATGTGTTTTCGATTTATAAGCAAAATTACCTACTTATTTAAAATACGACAGAACTTCCCCTCCAACCTAGTAAAATTCAAAGATAAAATTAAGATATTTATTCATAGGTTTATTCAATAATGTATTTTCCATTATGTTCTATTACTTGTTTGCAATGTTTGAGGTAACCTAGCATCTTATTAAATAAACTTATGAATAAATCTTTCAAACTTTTGTTCCAACCCAATACACACGTGATTAATTAGAATAAAACATACTAATTTCAACAAATGGGCAGTAAAAGAATAATTAAATCATATTTCAAATTTATACAAATAAATCCACAAAAAATTTTTGTTGCACGAAGTATTTGCAAATTTTCATTAACGTCAACGATATTGTTAAAGAAGTAAATTAATTGTTTTCTCTAAATTAATTGTCGGTAATTGTTTAACATCGATGCTTCGTTATGTTGTTAACTATTATGTACGTATAGAAGGACTTTTTCAGACATCTTCAAATAATCCGAGATACTTTTAAAATACTATTTACGCTGTACACACACATATATGCATGTACAGATTAATACAAATAAATTCATGTATTTATATTCAAAGTAGGATATTAATTTCCTTAAAAATAATCTCACAACACATAAACATTTTATTATTTTCTATTATTTTCATAATGCTTGTCTCTTATTTATAATATCTTTACTTTTCTAGCAGGAAATATATTTATGAAATAACAAATAAATTGCGATAATAATTTATACGGTTTAATTTCTCTCCAACGAATTAAATACATACATATTTAATTAAATTTATTCTGGGGCAGCACGGTGAAATAAGGTTAATTAATATCAAATGAAACGAAAAGTATACTTTGTTATAGAATTGTGCAATTGATTAGTATTGTGAATTCATGGAAGAATTTATTATATTCATCCCCCAAATTGGACACAGCATAAAGTCAGCATGTGACAGAAGGTAACAAGATTTCCCTTTCCGAGTACGCGGATCGAAGAAGATATATGTATGCCTCCGATAGGGTGCACTTGGATCCCAAGATTCGCCTCTGTAAATATTGAAGTCAATATTTCTCATCCCTGTTTGACATATTTCGTGAAACCTCGCAGAGTTCTTGACTTTTTCCGAGTTATTCGTTGGCGGAAAACGTGGACCACGTTTTCTTCCCTACACCGTGTCGCGCGTCGTCACGAATGTGGCAAAAACGTGCTCCTTTTTCGAAATTGTCGGCAAAGAAATTTCGAACTGTCGCGGGCGACTCTTTCGTCATCGAACGATACAAAGTCATGAATTAGTTGGTCACTTCGTTTTACGAGAGCCCGTAATTATTCTTGCATCAACCTAATATAAATTTGGGCATTTATTATTATTAAACTCACTGAAACTCGGAATAAATACATTCTCCTTACTTTTATATTAGTACATAGTGTCCGAGGAATTTGCATTTATAGATTAAAACTGGCCACCCTGTATATGCATATGATTTCACAGTATTTATTTTATATAACAGCCAGTATAGATTAATTAGTTACAGATGGACTGCGCATCCTTATGCAAAATAAAAATGTTCTGCACCATTTGTGGGAAGCAAGAGCTAAATAACAATTAATTTCATCATTTAATGGCGTTTTTACATTGACAACAACGTAACACTATTGTTAGATTTTTCTAATATTTCATTGTTTTATATTTCACCCTGCTAATTTCTCCATAACAATAGCATGTTACTAATAAAAAAATGTCCCAAAACAACAGTGACCACCCCATTATCCACTATATAAATATACAATTTAATCTAAATAATGTGTGAAGTATATTTGCGAAAGGGTGAAACTGATTTACAAAAAGATGAAATTGATTTGTATAAGGTTGAATTTGGAGTGCAAAACGAATACCAGCCTTTGTAGATGTGGAATACAATATGAAAATCGTACTAAACTCTATCGAATTTTATATTCTAGCATTTCTTAATTTCCTAATTATTACAAAGATCACTTAAACTCGCAATAAATGTATTCTTCTTATACAGTAATATGAAATAGTCGCTTTTAGTGCTCCGTGCCGCGTCGACGGATTAAAAAATCATCGGGGCTGGTTCATTTTGCATGCGCTTACCAGAAGCAATACAATAGCTGTTTTCTCAGTAAAGGCGGAGAGAACTCACTTAGATAAACTTGGCGTACTTGGATGTTCGTACCGCCGAAATTGTGACTGCAATAAAACTACGTTATGTTTGCGGTTCTTACGGTGGGAGGGGGAGGTTGTGGGGTGGCAGTGTTCGCGACACATTCGCGATAATTTCCAGGCAGAACTGCTCGACGCATGAAATACACTTTACGGTTTCACGCAGTTGCGGTCGTTTATCATTACCCACCGCGCTACGAGTTTCAGAAATAAAGCTTTTTCCTGGTCCGAAACAAAAATAAAACGGAAGAAAAGTTCTGGCTAAATGTTTTCACGGTGAACAATAAAAAATAAACAACCGGTTGTTAATTAAAGCCTGCGGTTTTGTTTAGAAGAACGAACGAGTTCTTGTTGATGCGCTAGAAAGAATTCCACGTTTCTCGAACAGTGAAATTAATAAAAAAATATTAATTCTTGCTTTTCTCACCTGCTTTTTCACATTGCTTTTAATCACCTGAAAATACATTATTACCAGATGCATTTATGAAGAAATTGGTTGGATGAAATTTAAACAGTAAAAGATTTTAAACATTCATAATTAAAAATTCATGAAATCAATTCTGCTTCCCACAATTAATGCAAAACATTTTTAATCTGTATAAAGATCCGCAGTCTAATCATTATTGTATGTCTTGGAGATATCTCTACATTGTCTGCGTTTTCAAATAATGCTGTAATGATTTTCTAATATTTTCCCATATCACACACGAAACGGTAAATATACGATGATATATTATTTCAAGTATCAAGAATCGATTTCTGAGTTTCGATTCGAATTTTAATAAATTAGAAGCTTTTATACCTAAACAATATACGTTCGCTACCACTATTTGTTGAGTTGCTTACCTTGAGTGTTACAGTAAGAGTAAGTCACTAAATGAATGAACAATCTTCAGAAAATGTCAAAATAATTTAGACGAGGAAATTCAAGTATGCTCTGAATATTTAAGTAAACTGCGAGACTATATAGACGTCACGTATGTGCAACGGTGGTAGTAAACGTGTTAATAAACTGTTAGAAAGATGAATTATAAAATGTAATAAAATATTTAAAATGTATGAAAATAAATTGAAAATTTATTATATCGGTTATTTCGGTGCATAATTTGCATTAAGAAATTATCAATAGAAAATATTCGTTCGTTCAAATGATATCAAAAAAAGATTGAGCCACATAGTTTGGATAGTTCACATTTTTCTCGATCTCATAAATGTCTCTTAAATTCTCCATCTCGTGAATAATTAAAATCATGACAGTTCGAAAGAAGTGAAAATGTGTGTCGAGTCCAAAAAGACCAGAAAAATGCAACAGGCTCGATGAAGCTTAATATAATGAACAGCTCATTAAACAATTAACAAGCTATTCCAGGCTAGCTAAATCAATTCAGTCGAGATTTTAAATCTCTGACACAGCACAAAGTTTCTCCCTGAATTTCTCAAGTCGATCCTCGTGTCATCGTTAGCTTCGTTTCCCCGCCGTTTAATAAAGATAACGGTCGGCCCCTGACTAAATAATATAAACAAGCCAACTTTGAAAAAATAAACAATGGAGAAATACAGGAGTGGAGCCGAAGTTTCCTCCATCCAGAGAGCCGCGGTCTTCCCATTGTAATTATTATTCCCTTGCGGGGGTACGAAGAGATGATAACTAGATTGCTTAGCTCGACAGTCGAGGTTATTTCTTTAGTTACCAACAGCTCGTTAAGCGTTCGTTAAATCTTCACGCTGCGCCGAGCTAAGGCGTGTCCCGTTTTTCGTCCCCTTTTCAACAGGCCGCTGGCTTATTTAACCGCCGGCACGAGAACTTGTATAATAACAAGTTAAAGTACCATACACCACTCCGTAAGTGGCTTTCACCGGGGATTATCTTGCTTCACCTGGATCCAGCCCGAGGTCTACGCTGAAACGCAAACACACGGGGGTTGTCGGGGGAATCGAGCGTGCTTCGATTTCACACGATTTCTGCCCGTAATCTTCTTCTTTGAAGCCTATTAGGGTAATAGCTTTTCTGCACGATTTAATAACACTGTACAGTTGCCCTCCGGTCAAAGTAACTTCTGTCGTTAACACTAAACCTACCACGGTCGAATGACCGGTTTTATAGATTTTCCAATTATCGAAATTGTAGAAATCCATTTATGGAAAATAATGGAATAAATTTCCTTGTCCAGGCATCTCTATTATATCGCAAAATTACAGACGATCTCTGTGAATTTAGCGTTACCATTTTTATGAGGCAATATTTACTGGATACAGTGTTCTCGCGATTGATGTGACTTTTCTATCCCCACTACTAGGGGGTTCCCCCTTGGCCGATTGATCGCGCCACATAGAAATTAAGGATGTTCTGGAGGTATATAAAAACGCAACCAAATTTTTGAGAATTTCACAAGGTATAATTCTTGCAATTACCAAAGTTTGGGTTCGATTCACTGCACCGTTTAAGAATTATAGCAACTTAATGTTTGCACATTTTAACACGTCTTCTTACGGAGAATTCATAAAATTCCACTTCAAACCCTATTTAAACCTTGAAAAAACTGCGGTGTTTTTTCTCAATGAAATTAAAATATAATACGTAAAAATAAATATTTTGCCCTGAATAAATTTGTACAATCCAATGAGAATGTATTCGCGTTTGCGATAAATAGATTGGTATGTAGTATGTAGTCCACGAATAAGGTGGTAGTGTTTAACCAATGTTTAATTAGTACCGCTAATAACAATAGCACGTCACTAACAAAAATTGTCCAAAAGTAATGGTCACCACCTCCATTATTCCGATATCGTTTCGCTCCCTTCGAATATTAAATCCAAGAAGAACTACCTCCACGGAGGAAGCCGCAAGTAACCAAGCACAAAGAACAATTTATTAATCCTTCTTTTCCTTTTTCGGTGCCTCGGTATCTCGGCCGTAACGCTTCCGACCGGTATCTTTCGTCGGCGATCTAAATTTAAGTAACCCGAAACGCTCTCCGCCCGCTCAGATTTCTATCTAAAATTGTTACCCTTTAACATCATCCGACTCGTGCATCCGACGACCTCGCCGACCAAAGAATTAACAAAGAGCTCGGCCGCGTTTACATCGCGGGGTGGCGAACTTCCGCTGCGGGTTTCCCTAAAAGTTCACGGCGTTGAGTAAATTTTAGGCCGCTATACCAAGTCGAAAATGAAAATCCTCTGCCATTTAGACACCTTAAAATTCTCTTAGCTGCGAACGCGAACCCATGTCGGTACATTTACTAACATAACTACTAGCATAAGGCATGTCCGGCCTAGTAAAAACAGATAAATAATTACGAGATCTTGTTAACTCCTAATATGATCGATCGATCGATTTCATCTTTAATGCGAATTTCGCTACGATCCTTGTATGATTGTTTTTTCGGGAAGTTATTGAATTTAGAAAGGAAAATTGTGACTTTGGCATTAGAACTATGTATAATAAATAGACCGCGAATTTTTTTCATGCAGAATAAAAATTGTCTGTATCATTTGCAAGAGACTAGAGCCAGATAGACGTTTCAATTCTCATTTTAATCATCTTAAAAAGCTGAAAACACTAGATTGGCGTTATTAGATCATTCTAACTTTTTCACTGTTTTTTAAATGGCAACCACTCATTTTTGCCCTAAACGTATAAAATCCGCAATCTAATAATCAATTATAAACACGATCATTGAAAGTAGATTATTAACTCTAATTAATAACAAAGGTCGTTTTACAAAGTATTCTATAATATTTTCAAAGTAAGTTGCTGTTTTGACATTGCTTTATAAATAACCAAACACTTGTACCTACATTTATTCACAGCAAAACTGAATGGTGTTGTGGTCAATTCTTTTTGTAAATACGGGATCAGCAAAAATTTCACACAAATCATAAAACATTCTATAAGTATTATAACGTGTGTACCCTATCAAAATGGCGCTCACATATTTATTTAATGTGCTAAAAGCATATATTGTATAACAAGTTTAACACTGTAGAATATATTTCCATCAAAAGAATGAGGCATTACAAAAAATGCAGTACAGGACAAAGCACATAAGTTTGTTTAATTGTTGAGCGAAAACGGCTCGGCACGGAACGTGTTAATTAACCCATTGCACTACGTTGTCGTCGATAATAAAACATTACAAAACATAAAATTTTCATTTCGTTGAAGATTTATAAACTTGAACTTGTTTTATACAATGTAGCTAAGGAATAAATATTTTGTTTTATTGCAGCAACCGTATTTTTTTTTATCACATATATATGAAAATATTGTATTGTACACTTTTTATAAAATATTGTACACTTGTAACTAATATAGTGCTGAAATTGTTGGTGCACTATATGAGTCACTAGGCTGGAGCGCAAATGACGCGTTAAACTTGTTTCGTGAGAACGTGCGATTAGGATGACGAGTCAAGTCGTCACTGGAATTCGTTATCACCTTTCAGAAACTTTTCTCCAATGTAAAATTGTTACCCTCTACAACATGATCCGCGGCTCGTGCATCCACCGACTTCGCCTCGCAAAGAATTAACAAAGAGCTCGGGCGCGTTTGCATCGCAGGTTGGCGAACTTTCGCTTACGGATTTTCGTAAAAGTTCGCGACGTTGTGTAAATTTGAGGCCGCGGCCCGGTGCATCGGTAGCCTAGAGCAAGCAAGGAACTTTCCCGGCTGAATTTTCCTCGAAGCAGCGGTATTCGAGGGTAATGCGGATACCCGCAAGAGGGTTAATCCCGTCGTCGCGACGCAGTGCGACCCCATCGTCGCCGTATTCGAGCTGACAAAGTGGAATCGCGCGCGTAGCGATGCCCCCGCGATTTCATATTTGCATGCTTAATAAAAGGAACGCTCGAATCACCGACTCATTTACAAGGGAAACGTATCCGAGTGGCTCGAGAACAAAGGACTGATTACGGGATCAAAGCGCAGGAAGAAAAGGGGGTGGATAACGTTTCCCCGTGAAAAGCTCATCCTATCCCCACCTGATCCAGCCCGTTCCCCTCTTCTAGTCAAACCGACGCCAATAGCTCACGGCGTGTTGTAAATTTTTCAACGAGCTCGAAGTTTCAGTCGCGGGTATCATTCGCGGATGGGGTTTCCGGCTCCCGCGACTCTCTCAGATGAATCCGCTTGCGCGCGTAAATTAAACCGTCTCTCTCTTTGTGGCCCGATTCGTTACCGCGATGCGATTAAGGGAAGATGAATCGTATTCTACTCGCTCCGAACATCGACCCTTACTTTACTCGCCGAGCTCTCGATACATTGCCATAGAAGAATGGTTAACATCGAGTTCGCTTGGAAATTTCGCAAAGTGATTTTACATTTATCTTTTTTTTTTTCATTTGTCGCGCGACAAATCAAATTTTCCACAAAGTCAAAAGAAATTTAGTGGTTGCAGTAAAAACTGCAGAATAAAGATTATCACAGGAATCACTTCACTTAAGCTCTTTGATTATGAACAAAATTAGTTTTTTAAGGCAGCTGAATGATTATGTTACCCACAAATGACCGACGCGGACTGCAAGAATGGTACTGTGTGTCCGACGAACTCTGTCCATCTGAAATATCTTCATCTACATATTTCTCTTATTACGATAATTTTTTAAATATTGGACTGTACGATTTGAACTTTTTTGGGAAGCTAGAGCAACTGGTTTACTGCAGAATGTGAAAAAATATTGTTTCAAAAATTGCAATTGGTCAGGATTGTAGAGAGAATACTGAAGGTTGCATTTTACAACTTTTTTATGTGGGCCTATATTGAAAATTTAAACAATTCGTTTCATAGATCTGTGTAAATTATATGTATTGTAAAAGTTTCATCGAAATCCATAGATTTATTGCAGTTAGAAAAACTGCAATTTCTACCATCTTAAACCGTTTGTTGCGCATTCAACGTTGACCGAAATGTCTTTTCTAAATTGTCCATGTAAGCTCACTGTAGAAAAAGTTGCAAAATACAACTTTTACTATTTTCTCTGCAATTCCGACAACTTGCAATTTCTGTCAATAATTTTATTCACGTTGTGTAGCAAACCAATTGTTCTAACTTCTCAAAACGGTTCAAATCGTATGATCCAATATTAAACAAGTTGTCTTTTTAAGTATGGCATTCATAGACATATAGCATTAAAAAAAATTGATCTTCGCTTTCCAAAAATAATGTAAATGTACAAAATTTACATACCGTAACTTGTTTCACATCTATTTTTTTTTTAGATAGTTACTGTTTACAAAAGAAACGCTGGCCAATTCACCCCGAACACCCTGTATACAGTTAGGAGCATAATTGATCACAGACACTTTAAATCAAAATAATTTTTTCGTGAATCGACCATAAGACTTTAATTTCCCTGTAAGGCTAGAAGAATTAGTTGAGTAAATGACGTCTAAAAAATATGTTGAAAAATGCATTTGGTGGGAATTGTGAAAAACATAGTAAAAATTAATTTTCACAACTTTTTTAGCTGGGCCCATAACGAAAATTTAACAGATGTGTTCGGTTAACTCGTATAAATTATATACGTCCTGAAAATTTCATTGAAATTGGTTAAATTGGTTTACGAGTTATAAATGATCAAAAGTGGTAAAAAGGCCGAAATCATGAAAAATTGCAATTCTTGCCACTTTTGATCGTTTATGACTCGTAAATCGATTAACCAATTTCAATGAAATTTTCCGAACGTATATAATTTATACGAGTTGACCAAACACATCTTTTAAATTTTCGTTATTGGCCCAGCTAAAAAAGTTGTAAAAATTAAATTTTTAAAAAACATATTTTATAAACGTCATCTACTAAACTTCTAGTCTTACAGAGAAATTGAAGTCGTTTGGTCCAGTCATAATAAAGTTATTCAGATTTCAAGTGTGTGTGATCAGTAGGCTCCAGACCTTTATGAGTTTATGAAAAAATTGGTTGGGTAAAATATAAAACAGTAAAAGATTTAAATAATTGAAGGATGTTGTAATATTGTTTTTTACTGTAACAAAAAAGTCGTTCAGGGATAAAATCAACTTTTATGTTATTCCTGCTTCCTAGAATCAATGCAAAACATTTTTATTTTGCAGAAAGATCCGCAGTCTAGCGATCAGTTATGCTCCTAACTGTATGCAGACAACATCACTAGTATTTATACGTGAATTTCGTTATTCATCATGCTATCTCATATCGTGCACTCGGTCTTCCGGAATTATTGCTCGAAAATTTGAAAGACAGGGGTGGCGGTATAGCTATGCACCGCGGTGTATGTGAAACGCGTATCTTCGAAACCGCGATAAAGACCGCATTGACGCATAGTCGGCGGTAAAGACGTATCTTATGGCGTTATAATTGAACGCGCAAAGGTGACGTTCTCGAAGTGTCGCGATTCCGGCGGTTGCCAACGGAATTTCGCTTTCAGGTACACGCGCGGGCACATACCTCGTGGAAACCGTCGCGAAGCCTCTCAACAATTTTCCCTCCCAGCAATCTCGGGCTTTCCATCGATTGTTGCGCCAAGTTTCCGTCGACGTACTCGGTGTGAACGATTGCGTTCACAGCAATGTCGAATGCACGCGACGGATCAAGAAAATTTCCTGTGATCGACGGCGATGGCAATACGCGAAACCACGAAACGTCACCTGTTCTGCATTCGCATTGCTCGATGTCGCGAACTGTTGATGATAAGACATTTCGGTAGACACATACTCGCACGAGTATCCTGATTTTTCGAGGAATTTTCAGCTTGTCGTTTTGATTTTTAATCTTTCAAGGGAACAATATTGAAATGACATCTCCGTTTCTTAATGTCACTTTCGAAGATGTAGTTCTTGCAAAAATATTCGACACTTCTTTTTCAGCGACTATCGTTCGCGTTGAAGCGATGAAAACAGTCCTCGCAGTGTGGGGTGAGGACTATATTTGGTCGAGTATCTTCGAAACTATTGCAATTAGAGGACTGGCTTAATTAGCGAAGTTGTGTTCGTTTTAATCAAGAATTCGACTGCATAGTATATCAACATTTTTTCGATAATTTTTCAATTTAAACGTTCATCCGTGGTGCACAACTATAAAGTAGGTAAACATCGAAATTTTTATATTCAAGTTATAATTAAATTTATTATCATTTCATTTATCATGCGTTTTATACAGATAGACAACATTAGATGCGAATAACGAAATTAATTGGAAAGTTTCACGGTATTTTGAATATTTAGATAATAATGAAACTGATATTCTAATATTCAGAAAATAAGGAGAATAAAGAGCAGATGATCGAGTATTAAACATGATAATGCAAGTATAAAAATTCAATACTCGGTGACGGCTATTATTAAGTACTATTAATTCCTGATATGGTTGATTTTTGATTTGTTTCTCATTTCCAGCTCTATGGCGTGTTTCCAGGAATACAATTATTCCACAACAATTTTACTGCGCAGATAATTACTTTGGTCTACATAAATTCTATTTTCATTTTACAAACTCTTGTCCCTAACGTGGATTAAAATCCTTTCCAGCAAATTTAGAGATCAACTGCCTCTGTAGTTAACTCATTTAATTTCAAATTTTTAATTCTAATTTCGAGAGTACTAATTGCAAGTGCACTTTGTCGTGCCAAATTTTTAAAAGTTCCTTCAGGCCATGTACTGCTCGCTTCGAATCGACAGACCTTGATGTCCCCTTCCGGCCGTTCTATATAAATTTCTTCATTAAGTTCACCGTTGGGGAAAGTCCTGGAGACGTGAATAGTCTATTTCCATCTGCAATCGTCTAGCCAAAGAAATTAGAAACCTGATGGTCCATTACGGCGATGAGTTAATTCGTTATTGGAGTCCACTATCGCCTTTTAGATACTTTCCATTTTATTCTTAATTAAGAAATAATTAATTCATTTCAACGACTAACTCCTTCACTACTTTGTATTGTAGTATCCATACTGGTATAAACTTTAACATTGCTTGCGGTAAAATTTTCGTCATCACAATTTTAAAAATTACATCTTCATAATTGACATGATTGAAAAGTTACCCGGTCGAAATGTACAGATATATACCATGGAATACACCGTGAAAAACAAAATTATTTTGTTTAGCTACTTCCTTCTGTTTCAGTGCAATTGTTTCAGCTTTAAATTGATCTTCGATAAAGGTCGCATCGCGTGCTTTTAGAATTTACGTTGGATTCCTTATATCGACCAATCTGTACCCTTTTAAATCCAGGCAATATCCTATGAGGATGCACTCTTTTCCTTGCGGATCAAATTTTCCACGTTTATACTTGGGAAGGTGTGCGAAGGGCTTACAACCAAACACTAGGAAGTGTCTTAAATCCACTTTCTTTCCAGACCAGACTTCGTATGGTATTCTTTCTCCGACTCTTTTAGTGGGCGGACGATTCTTCAAGTAGATAGCTGTTGTGATAGCTTCCTCCCAGAATCTGAGATTGAGTTCGCTATCATTTAACATGCAGCGTGTTTTTTCGACAACCGCTCGATTTGCCTTTTTCGCTATTCCATTTTGTTCAGAGGTGTAGGTGTATTGTGGTCTGGTGGCGAATACCCCGTTAATTTTAATACACTATTCTATTCGACAATTTATAAATTTTGTTTCATTTTAAGTTCTCACATCTCACTATTATTTTGATCATTTTCCATTTTCCATCCAAACTTTGAATTTTCTAAAACCCTTCGTTTGACTTTTACGTTTTAGAAAATATCTAAACAATTATTGCTGAGTAGTTATCAATAACCGGTTAGGATTATTAATTAGGTAACATGTAAAAGCTTGCGTTTCGTTCTTTTGGACGACTGTGAATGACGCTTTTATTTGTTCACCGTTTCTGAATTAGTATAATTAGACTGTGAATTTTATGCATTTCTACCAAAGTAGGTGCACATAATTTAAAACGGTAAAAACATTAAGACAATCTAAGAATATATATTACTATCGATTTATTAAAATTTTTGAAGACAGAAAAAATTTTTTAATGGCTTTTGTGTCTTATAATTGACAAAAAATGTTTATTTCGTATAAAGATCCACAGTCTAATTATAATCAACCTCTATTGTCATTCTTGTTCGAAGTTACGTACGTCACACTTCTGCCATTCGAATGACTATAGATAATTTAATGATTGCAAAAGATAGACATTTATTAAATGTATGTTCAACTAAGCACTTTTCTTTTATTGGAGCCGGCAGGTTCTAGATGTCTGGCGATCCTATAATTATCTTTTTGATGTATATTTCACGTTTTCTCTTATTAAAGGTGATTATAAAACTTTATTAAAGTTGTGACTAACCTTTAAATTTTGTGCTCGCATCCTCACTTCCTCTCGTATGGAGGATCGTGTGTATCCGCAACGGATATCGTCTGTTCACGATCCCCTTTGAAACCGTGGAGCCATTTTTTGTTTCGGGTGATATGATCCGTAACTCCCGAATCGATATACCAACTTTCTTCATTTGTTTTTGTAACTTGAGCGGTGAAACTTTTTATCGGGAAACTCCACGAGAGAGTCTTCAGTCTTCACAACAAATCTTCAATAACAGTAGTCTTCAGTCAGTCTCGAATCTGTCTTCTTACAAACGTTACATCGAGTCCTATATCCGTCTTACTACAACGATCCTACTATTATCAAGACTTTGGGATAGTATGCGATACATCTTCGAAAACTGTGCTCACTCTTCGAGTATCAACAATTCTTTAAATTCTTTTCATTGTTCTAGAATTTTTAATTTCATAAATCCTAATACAGTAAATCCTCTATAGTCGCGAAAGCCTCGGGGAGGTTCGTTTGCAAAATTCGTTGCCAGACACTACTTTTTTGAGCTTCAAAGACCGAGCCGAACGTAGAGAATAACAACGCGTGCAAAGAGAAAACGCGCGCGGCCGACTCTCCGCGTCTCTTTCTTTTCCATACGCTGTCCTTCCTTGCGCCCGAAACTTTCATCGTCAATTAAGCCACTGAATACAGTTGCAATTATATCGTGTTTGGTATTATTTTAATCAGAAAAATGCCATGAATATATTGGTGAAAGTTTCATAAAAAGAATCAGTTGTTTTTTCATTCACCGTGCACGACCTTCTTGCGACTTACAATTAGAGGATTTACTGTAATGTTCTAAAAAAAATTCTTAAAAATCATTTGTTTTCTCGATCGTTACACGAGAACCCTCCATTTCAAGTCCCCGGTTCTAACCACGACAATAAACGAGCCAAAAACGAAGTGAACGCATAACTTTGGCCAGCAATGTAGAATATTACACCCAGTCCAAACGTTATTAGACGTAGGCGCGATTGGACCGCGAAAACAATGCAAACACAAAAAGCAAGTTTATTCGCGTGGCGATGTGTTCTTTTCCGCAGTGGCGCGGTGGGGCACGTCTCGGGACACGTGGGCGGTATAATGTCGGTGCGTGGAAGTAGATAGCGACACGTATTACGTTTACGGAGCGTCGAAAAAGGGCACGCGGAGCACGTAACGAAATGTAATTCCGGCAATGAAGCCGGGCGCACGGATCCTACCCCGTCGGGAGCTGCTACGTTAAAACGAGACCAGCGCAGCGCCACGCTCGAAATGTTGGCTCGCGCGACCGCGACTGTAAAAATCCCCCGTTGTCGATAAAAATGGCCTTCTAACGAGACTGACTCCGAAAAACACGAGCGAACGCTCCGCTGCCTGGGGAATCGCTTTTTTTTTTTGTTTCGCTCCACCACCTGCCCCGCAACCCTCCTCGCCACGACCTACTGTTCCATGCAACCGAAGACTGTCGATATGTGTATTTTATTGTTTGTCCCTACTACAAACACAGCCTCTCTTTCCCCGCTTATTTTCCTCTTCTGCCGTGCCGCCGATCTCTGTTCGCTGCGTTCTCCCCGCTCCCCGGTTAATCCGCACTAAATAACTGTTCTAACGAACCGTTCTCATATTTACAGCAGTATTATTTCTGTCGGATGTCAATGGGCATACCGTGCAAGCCTAAACAGACAACTCTGTTCGTAACGCTTGGCCGGAAGTGTGGACTAACTGTTTTTCTATTTTCTTTCGTTTTGTTGTGTTTCGATCCGTGACTTCGTTATCGGAACGTTCGCGTCGAGTACTCGGTTTCCATTAGCACTGTGCATATGGAATTACCGTTTCGCGTAGACGAGTTTTCACTGGGAATAGCTGTCGCTTTCTAACAATTTTGTTTGGTCGAAATCAGTTTTGTTTGTCTGCGTACGTGCATTCTAACAGAAGAACTTGAATGGGGTGAGTAGGGCTTGTGCCGGTTTTCAAAAACTGGGTTGTAGATTTATCTGGAAAATTTGAATAGGATTTTAAACCAACTTTAAATGCTGCATTCGATATGGAAAAGTTAATTAATTGTTTCGTTGAAAATACGCTGGCTCGAACTCGCCTCAGGCACAAGCACATTGCAATAAAACTAATTTTCACTATTTAAGTGAGGGGATATGATTTATCTCATCTTTCATTTAGACCAGTGGTTCTTAAGGGGCTAGTATAGGCTCGATTTGTAACTAGAAAGGAACTAGAATCTTACTAGAAAAATGGCTCGAAACATGGGTTTCCGCCCAGACGTTGTTTGACCTTATTTGAACAAATTGTGGGCTGGGTGAGGGCACATTCTAAAGAGGAAGGTTAGATACAACCCGCTCTTCTCATCTCATAAGTCAAAAAAGTCTATTAGAGACAGAAAATGCGTTGAAATCTGCGAGATTTTTTCCTAGATTTTTTCTCTACTTTGGGCCATCATATTATTAGATATTAACATAATCTCGTTAAAATCATGAGAAGAGCGGGCTGTATCTAACCTTCCTATTTAGAATGAGCCCTCACCCAGTCCAAAATTTGTTCAAATAACGTCAAACAACGTCTGGGCGCAGATCCATGTTTCGAGCCATTTTTCTAGTAAGATTCTAGTTCCTTTCTAGTTACAAATCGAGCCTATACCAGCCCCTTAAACTGTGGTCCGCGGACCCCTAATTTGCCGGGGTCCGCGAATCAATTTTGACATCAACAGATATTTTTGCTAAAAAAAAGATTATTCAAATCATTTTCATGTACAAAATGTTTCATGTTTTCACATTTTCATGTTTCAAATTAAGTCTCGAGAACCACGTAAAATGCCTAAAGGGTTGGGATGGGGTCCGCAACAAAAAAAATGTTGTTCAAGAGGGGGGGCCCCGGACTACATAATTTTAAGAACCACCGATTTAGACGAACGCTACAGGAAGATTTGAACTGCGCTGTACACGAAGTGTGTCGTATTCAAAATCGATTTAATCAAGACCGAATTTTAGTAGGGCACTTTTTCGCAGAAGTATCGTGTATTAATGAAAATTGCAAAGTGCTGCGAACGCACGCGCGTGGCCGCCGATTAGAATGCTCCACAATGGAACTGGGTTATCAAAATAAGGAAATTGCGTGTCGTTTCGGGCTGAAACGCAATTGCAAGGAAACTAGGTCCATTGGCAAACAACGAGAAGGGTATTCAAATTAGTCAAAGGCAAACAGTCGCGTTGTACATTTTATTCATACCTCGTTCGGGTATGAGCACGTCGCAGTCCGCAGGATTATTCGTGCCAGGAGACGGAGGATCACCGGGAACAGATGTCCGTCACGATTTGCTGTTAATTTCGTCCGTGCCAAGTTCCGCAGAAATCGAAACAACAGAGTGGTCGCCGCGCGCGTTCTATTTCCACTGTGTGCTCTCATAACAGTGAACCACCGACAGCCATCTTACGTAGGGCAGTATAGGTACTGCTATCTCGAAGAACAGCTTGTCCAGGTTGGTCAGTGTCGGGTGATAAAACCAATCACGTGCCAAGCAGAGATTAACATTCGGATGACGGCGATCCGAGCAAAGCTGTGTGCCCACAGGAAATCAAACAGGACTCGACTCCAGATGTTAACACTGTGTCGACAGCGCGTCGGTTAATCCCTAAATCACCCCCGGTTCCGGTTGTATCACCAGTTACCGATCACCATGTATATTTTCGGAAAGGGGAAATTAATCATCTCATGGCAATACGCATTGTGCAGGGTGTATGAAAAGTAATAGTCATCCGTTCTAGGGGTGAATCTACACCTCTGGATCGGTGCACATTCGTAAGAGAAAAATTGTGTGTAACGAAGAAAATTGTTGTTAAAATTGTTTTTTACATCAACACCTTCAGAACAGAAAAGAAAAGAATAAGTTTGAAAGAAGCCACATGTCGCAAGCAAATAGTTATTCAGATATAAGCTGTTAAATTTCTTGAAAAATTAGATTGTTTAGAATTATAAGTCTACGACTACAGTCCACGCGACCGTGTCGATGAGACAGACCATGATCGTGTACGTACCCCAAGCCAAACGAAATTTAAAGGGACATTCGTCACTAGGCCCGTACCAAGCGATCGTCTCCCTGCCCATCCGCAGTGGCGTAACGAGGGCGTGGCGAAAGAGGCGCCCACCACGGGCGCAAACTGGGTTTGCGGCACAAAACAAAGAATACCGACCCGGTTGAGGGTCGCTTGGACGCTTTGCAAATCTTGCAAAAAAATTACGAACTCTCAATTACAAAACACGTATCCAAATCCAGACATAAAATTAAGGATTTTCATGACAATGCCTGTAACTACAGCTTCCTCTGCAAACGTTCGTTTAGCAAATTAAAAATTGTAAAATCGTACCTTCGTTCTTCTATTGGACAAGAGCGATTAACAAACATGTCTACAATATCAATTGAAAAAGATGTTGCCAAACATAATAGATGTGTTCGCCAATGAAAAAAACGAGAAAAATTACTTTATAAAATATGCTGAACTGTTTTATGTTTTTATTATATCATTTTAACGTATACCTATGTTTTGTATTTCTTTTATTTTGTCGTCATCGAATATGAATAAAAATTTGTTCTTATTTAGGTTATAGATTATTTATTCATAGAGGTACCTTGACAAATACGTTATTGTATATACAGGCAACTGATTTTGATGAGGTTAATAGCGTTTAATATGTTGCATTTAGTAAAATTTAACTTGTACATTAAAGTTTTTCATTTTTTTTGTCATTATTGGGTTACGGGGAGGCGCAAGTTGGACACTTGCAACAGGCGCTTCATACCCTCGTCACGGCACTGCCCATCCGAATCATAAATTTGAAGTTGCAAAATGTGAAAGACTTACCTTATATCCATTGTTACACATAAGGATATTAATCCTTCAATTTTAATTTGGATGTATAATTTTACGTTTACGTCAAGTTTCTTTCAACGTCAACCAACGAACCAATTCAACTGTTGTGCATTACTTTTATATGTCTGGAAAAATAACTAATTGACGATAGCATTATGTGATTTTTGGTCAAAATGTGGTGGTTAATTAACTTAATAGTCGTTGATGGTAAAAAAGAACTAGAACATCAAGATATAATCTTGCAAATGGAAAACGTGAATGACCATAATATCTTATTTTTACCATAATACATTCAAGAAACTTGAAATTTGTGGATAGAATACGTTGGGTACAAAATTGCGTTTGTTTAATGTCACTGCTAAAAATCGGACATTTCGTATGATTCGATCCCCTAACGACTTTGTCACATTAAAAGCAACATTACAACATTTTTGAATTTTTTTAAATCTCTTACTGTTTTACGTTTCGTCCAACCAATTTCTTCATAAATGCATAAAGATCCGCAGTCTAGTTATAAGGTGACGACGCGGTAAGGCTTTCGACGCATTGCGAATGAGGGTAGGCTTCATTTTGTTCTCGAGTGGGAGGAGGATTAATTGTCGTCAGATGGAGCACAAAGTTATGTTCGTTATACATGTGCGCACATTCGCAATACGTTGAAAGCCGTCCCTCGCCGTCGCCTTGTAACAAAAGAAAACTGTAGTAATCGTTGAAGACACGGGAATCGATTTTTAGCAGATCGTTCGCGAATTTTCTCGATTTAGGTAATTTCTTTTTTTGCGAAGATGCCAAAGACAGTAAAGCTCACGACGGAATATCATAAAAGCGCTATTAGCGAATCTGACGCGATCTGCTATGCAGATTAATCGTATTCCCTGACCCGCCTTGCACCACGGCTGAAGAATATCGCCTAGGGATATTAGGTATGCACGGCGGGACGTGGCGACCATAAATCAATTTGTATCCCGGCCGTAATGTGTTCATAATTCATGCTTAGCCTAACACGACTATACGTAAGCGGTGAAAAATTAATGCGTCGAAAATAGCCACCGCAATTCCGCCTTATTATCGCGGAGCCCTTCGATGGTCTATTCTACTCGAACACGAGTGCTTTTGTTAGTGTACACGCGGCGTGTACACCCTATATCTTCGCACACAATGGCATGCATGTACGGGGTGTCCCGTGACTGCTAGCCTAACTAGGGAGCAGACAATTTTACCCGAAAAATGTTGAAAACACAAAGTAATACATGGAGTACGTTTGTTTCTCTGCTTTGTAGCATCTTCTGAATCTGTTTTTATAACGTTTCTACGAAAATTAAGTAAATTTTTCAACATCAATTCACAGTGACACCCACGAATATTTGGACACTGTTAGAAAGACGATAACTTCTTTAATCTTGGACCAAACGATTTGAACTTTTTTGAGATGTTAGAACAATTAATTTGTAAAAAAAATGCAAATTGTCGACATTGCATAGAAAATACTAAAAGTTGTATTTTGCAACTTTTTTTATGTAAGAACACGTTTCGCAGATCTGTATCGATTAATCATATTCTAAAAATTTCATCAAATTCGAACAACATTGTAATGAGCTACAAACGTTTAAAGATGGTAGAAATTGCAGTTTTTGCTAACTGCAATAAATCTTAGGATTCTCACATCTTTCGATGTCTGTCGATTTTCCCTGCATCAACCGATTTCGATGAAACTTTCACAATGCATATAATTTTCACAGATCTACCAAACGTATTGTTTCAATTTTCAATATAGGCCCCAATAAAAAAGTTGTAAAATGCAACCTTTAGGCCGTTATTAGACTAGGCCACTGGTGGGCAACTTGGTGGCGCAACTTGGTGGCGCCACCGAATTGAAGAGCTTTTATGAATCGGTAACTGGTGGTACCACCAAGCGTTCATTCCCGCTGTCGATGTAACGCTGTGTCGTGTTCTTATGTATTTTACGATAAATGTGGTGGTAATTTGAACGTCAATTGTTCATGTTTTCGCGATGCTGGTGGCGCAACTTGGTGGCTTTGTCTAATAGGCTACATTCAAATCAATACCCCGGCTGGTGGCGGCGCCACCAAATGTTGCCCGGCCGGTTGCCGATGCCGTCCACCAGATCGGCAACTATTTTTGGTGGCTCCACCAGTTACCGTAGTCTAATAGGTTACATTTGTTTCAATGCCCCACGACGTGCTGAGCCACTGGTGGCGCAACCGAGTTGCGCCACCAGTGGCCTAGTCTAATAACGGCCTTAGTTGTTTCTCTATAATTTCGATCAATTGCAATTTTTGAATAAATTCCTTTTCACATCCTGTAGTAAACTAATTGCTCTAGCTCCCCAAAACAGTTCAAATCTTGACTACTAGGAGTACTGGAGGAGTACTAGTTAGTACTGGAGTACTAAGCTTGACAGAATTTAGTACGATTTTTATTTATTATGAATCTACAAATGCTATTACCAATGAAAGCAGGATTTTATTTAGTTTCATTTTCTTAAAATTTGTCTAAAAAATTTGAAACTTGCATAAAAATCCACAGTCTAATGATATTCTCTCTCATCTTGACTGGGTCTCATTGTTTATCGGTGGTGCAGTATGATAGACGTATTCTCCGGGAGCTGTCATAAAACTTGCCCAACGCTGGTCAAAACTCGGAGTCCAGGGAAAGAATTTTCGAGCAACGCGCCAAAGTACGCGATAACTCGACCGAAATTTGTTTAATCTTCCTCGATTCCGTTCATTAATGGCGCAGCGCATTCCGGATGTGCTCCACATGTTAATTACACGGCTATTAAATTGCCGGCGTGATCATTACCGAACTGAAACGGCTGCCAATACAGCCGTTTCTGCGCGGTGTACACCGTTAATGGGTGTCGTTGCATGCTCCATCGGGGAAAAAAAAAATTAATTCGTATCTCGCGTGACGGGCTCAAAATGTATTTTTCCGCTTGGAATCTACGAGGGGAATTCCGAATATAGCTCCCAACGATTTCGACGAAATTTGGCGCGATGATAGGTCGGTATCCATAATTAACGTAATTATATTTCCGCTCCCAGTTTTAAGATAACTATGCGTGCTATTTAGATAAGTGACATAAATTCACAGTTATTCGTAGCCTTCAAGAGTGTCCGGTTATTAATCACTGGACAGCGGATCTTTATGCAAAATAAAAGATGTCCTCCCTGAATTGCAATATAAACTGGAGTAAAATAGAAAATTATTTTCTTTCTTGACATGTTGAACAGATTGAGAATAATATAACAATATGTTTAAATACTTTAAATTTGTCTAATGTTTTTACTGTTTTAAGTTACACTTGCTCATTTTTGTCATAAGTAAAATGCGCTGTATATTAATCTCATTAGAAATAAATATAAACTTCCAATCGAATTAAAAAGCTCACGCAACGAACGAACATCAAGTTGCAATGATTTAATTTTTGGATGGTGTCCACATAAAATTGACTAAATCGAAGTCTCAAATTCAGCATACATTAGGTTGTCCCAAAAGTTTCTTTCGGAATGTGTTCCTTTATTATTGCTAAATATGTAAATATGTTGGTGTCCGATTCATGCACATATTTGCAAATTCATGTTAGCAAGTACTAAAACATTAATTTTAAATAAAAACATTTATTTAGCAACATTAAAGGAACACATTCCGAAAAAACTTTAGCGACAACCTAATATAATGTAGAATCCATTGAGGTCGCTAAGAAAAAGCGAGAAGAAAAAGAAATTTACACTTTTGTGACAGGAATACGACAATAGAATTTTGTTCTGCACCCCTGTACCATTAAACTATGAAATTCTGTCCAATATTCAAGTTCATTATTTGTAGTAATACAAATGCATAATATTAGTAGTTTGTTTGTCAGAATAAAGAACGTGAAAATAGTATAAAAAGTAGCATGGTTGCGCGGCCATGTTGATTAGCCCTCGATGCTTGAGACAATTTCATGGCAGCCATGACCAGTTTCATTAAGATTTTTGTTCACTAATTTAATTTTTTTAGGACTTCTTATTGAATCCAATACAAATAGCCAGTGATACGAAGTGGCTCCTACAAGATTAGAATTTAGGTGGAACTGTTGTGGTTCTGGTTTTAATAATGTAGAATTTAACCTAAAAACATTAATTTTACCACGAGCATAAATATGCTCGCACCCTCTCCTTCTATAATAAATTGCATCAGGTTGTATACACGTAATGTAATGAATAAATAACAAATATTAAATAAATAGTTACTATTTGCACAGTTATGATATTTGATGTTATGAAACATAAAGTTGATGTTTCAATAATATTTAATAACATATAACCTGTGTGTGTGTCTCATTAAGAAGAAATGTCGCATCAATGGGGTTTCATATGTTTCGTATTCAGACAGTTTTTGCTGGCCAATTCATTTTGAGTACACTGATGCATATTGTTTTAATTTAACAGTTATTTTTATTTCGTTCTACGACACATATAGCCAGCAAGATCGTACTGCACAATACTAATGAAATAAACTGTTCGCAGAGAAGAACAATTTTCGAAGATATAGTAACTGTTTAACCCTTAGCACTCAGAATCACCACTAAAAATTGCTGTATGATTATTCAAAATATTGTTTACCACAATTACTAAACATTTCAGTATTGTACGAGGTATTACAGTGGGTGTACAAAGTATTCGTACACATCTTAAAACATAACAACTATTTTTATAATCAATCAGAAGCATTGGTTTACAAATGATATACGAAAAAGATTTTCCAGAACTTATAATTTACAAGGTTACATGCAAAAGTAAAAAAGGCATTTTTTAAAACTTTTTTTATTAGGGCCCTTAATGAAAATTTAAAATATATGTTTTGCAGATCTATGTTAGTTACGCACATGCTGAAAATTTTTTGCTGAAAATCCACAGAATCGTACATCTTTCGATGCGTGTCGTTTTTCCCTGCGTCAATCGGTTTCGATGAAATTTTCAACATGTGTATAAATAACGTAGATATAGAAAACATTTTAAATTTTCATTAAGTACTCAAATAAAAAAGTTTTAAAAAATGCCTTTTTTATTTTTGCATGTAACCTCGTAAATTACAAGTTTTGGAAAATCTTTTTTGCATATCATTTCGTAAACCAATGCTTCTAATTAATTATAAAAAATCAGGTCGTTTGGTACAATTATAAAATGGTTATTAGTTTTTAAAAGGTGTACGAATACTTTGTATATCAATTTCATATCCATACAATGAAAAAAATCATGTACAATGGAATCATTCTGGGTCGGAAGAAATGTTTAATTTTCTAGTTAAAATAGCTCCGAATGCAAAGGATTAATAATTGCGAAGGGTAACTTAGCGGTTCGCAAGCGTGGCAATGCTTCATGGTCGAGGGTGTTGATAATACGCTTAATTCTAATATTCCTTGCTCGCGTAAGACTTCAAGTTCTGGTTAATAAGATTATTTTAGTTCCGAGTATCACACGGGTCGCCTCGAGAAAATATCGCAACAGTTAATTTGGCTTCCGAACGCAGGCAACAGTCCGCACGTGAAACATTTCGAAACATCTCGAGAACCGTACGAGAAAACGGATATCTTATCTCTGGCAAGTCGATCGGCTTTCGACTTGAGACCCCCCGTCGCCGATTTCTTTGTCTCGCGACCATTATGATCGAAATCGAAACTTAGTCGTCGCTGGAACGACTTTAACGGAACGCGATCGGGGCGAAATTGATCAGCCGTCGCGTCGGTCGACGTGAAACGGGCCTGAAAAGAAACTTTCCCGTTCCTGGCCAACTAGTGGAACGAAAAGGAGCTAAGTGAGGGATGGGGAAGTAACAGGAGCAAAAGACAGTTAATGCCCACTACATCTGTCAAGCCTTGAGCGTATCGCGTTCCCGTAGACGTCACGCGATTCGATATCGTGCAAATGTAGCTCCCCGGGGGCTAATGCGAAATTGAAATCTGCTTCCGGCCCGGAGATTCCCTGTTAAACTTCAGAACAAAGTGGCATCGCAGAATAATTCAACAATTGAACGTCGCACGAACATGATAACGATATGTTTATACATTAACTGTCATTCAGAAATTTCACAGTTTTCGTTTATAAATCCCCTTTCACATTAGAACTTAGTTTATCCTTAGGAATTTTCTGTGAGAAAATTTGTGCCTCGTTAGTTCCAATTCAATTTGAATGTTAATTACCGATGATGAGGAAATAACACGAAACAGAAGGTTAAAGCGGATCTTTATGCGAAATACAAATTTCCTACGCCGATCGCTAGAAATAGAAACTACATACTTCTTCCCTTAATGATCTTAATAGAGGAGAAATTATATATTGACATCTTTAATTTTTCTAATTTTTCAACAACTTCGATTTTCATTTACTCAATTGTGCTATAAATGCATAGAGATCCGCTGTCTAGATATAACTATTACGAAAAGATATGTTTCAAAATCCAATTTAATTAACACTCTAGTGTTCTAACTATCAGGCATAATTTCTACATGCTTAAATAAAGCAGGTTTCATTATAATAATTATACAAGAAAAAACAAGAAATAAGTCAATTCGACCTGTCTAATACAAATCATTTAATTTATTTTACACTTGACAGATATGTTTCCACAGAAAATATTCTATACTCGTATGTATGAATTGGAACTCGATAATTGTAAAATTTGAATTGTGCAAATGAACTACTTTATACTTTCTAAATATTACCAAAGCAACACAAAATTTTTAACGTACATGATTATTAAAATTGTTTGAAAAATCGTAAAAATCGCATATTTTCGCAAACTACTTTCATCTAAAGTTTTAATTTTTATGTGTACTGTGTACCCATTAAGTCATTATTATACTGAGGATCTTTATGCAAAATAAGGATTTTTTGTGCATTAATTTTAAGAAAGAGGGGCCACGTAAAAAATTCTTTCATCCTTTAATAATTCGAATACGTTGAAAATAGTAAATTCATGCTCTTCTAATTTCTCTTAATCTTTATTCTACATAATTGCATATAAAATCCGCAGTCTAGTCATTAAACTACGAACATATATATCCAAATTTTTACTCTTTGAAATTTTGATATTGTAAACGTAGTCAGTATAAAATTCATATTTTACACCCACGATATTATTTAGTTAGGAACATGCTAAGTTATTTATTGAACCTTTATGGACATTCGAAATGTATTGTACTGGCATGCTTGTGCATTCTATAAATACACAAAATCTCCAGTTTATTCATAATGTACTCTCAGTTGAGCCTGCACAAAGTGGCTTAACAGTAACGCATGTTTATATGCGTTTCTAAAATTTGAATCCAGAGGTTAACATATGATCACTGTTGCTTGTGGATCAAAGATTTTTCATTTTACCACTTTATTGAATAAAGCTATTCCATCTGAGAATTATAGTTTCACAAAATAATGTTGTAAGAAGTTGTTTCTTCCAGCAGTTAATTTGGTTCTCTACGTGCAATATAAGATGAGAAATACTAAATGTTGAAAATTGAATGGAACTAAATTCATATATCGTTAGACAACACAAATGACATAACAACAACAACACACACCATCACGTAATTGTATAATAAAATATTTTTATAAAATTCTAATATAATATCAAGTAAGATCCTAAGTTCGTTCGTATCTGAGTCGTGCAATTTTTGTATACAAATTTTAACGAAATGCAATCAAATATATAGTCTTATTTTCAGTGGTAATAGCCTTTGTTGATCTAAAATAAACAAAAGTCGTGCTAAATTCTGTTACAGTGTACGTCGTAAATACTGCTTTAGTGTTATTTACAAATTTTCATAAGCCATAAGTGCATAAAACTCCACAGCCTAATCACATGTACTTCTCGCCTTAAAGGGGAGAAATCAGCCCTTGAACAAATTTCAATATTTCCTTCTTTGTTAAATATCTCAAGAACAACATATTATATTAAACAAAAGTTCAAACGCAAGTTGCATGGTATTACTGTGTCTACCAAACTGTGTAAACATTTTTTTTTAATTCATCTTTTCAAGGGCTGATTTCACCCCACTAATGCGAGAAGTAGCACGAAAAATAGGGTTGATATTTAGGCATAACTTACTCTACTTGTGTCCAAAGTTTCATAAGTTTTTGAATTTACGGATTTGATGACTTCTCTCGTCAGTTCTTCGTGAACTTTTGTGGAATTCAAAAACGAGCTCTCACCTTTCGCCGCGGTTACCTTTTTCTTACGAAGTGAGTGAAAAAGGTAGCAACTGTAAGCGAATCTTCTACAAAAATGCGAAAACATACACGGGTTACAGGAGAAAATGTTTTTCAAAATGTTGAACATCGACAATTTATTTTCGACCAGTAAAAAAACGTGTTCTCAGATCACTATGCAGTCGAACGTCAGAAGTTCGAGGGAACGTTTTCCCTTTCTTCCTGGAATATTTCCCTCGCGGAAAAAGCCTCTGGGTGGGTGAAAAGATAGCAGCGAAAGGGGTGGAGGAGTCTGAAAGAGAGACGCACACGTGACAGGAATGACAAAAAAGGTAATCCCGGCTGACAGGTATCCAGTCGCCAGGGGAGGTAGACGCGACAGAGAGTCATTGACTCCGAAAACCTTGTTCCCTCCTCTCTTCGACCCTTCGGGCGGCTCGATGATTAGATCCCGCCCTTCGACTCGTATTTTCCAGGGATTCGCCGATAAGTAGTACAGCTAAACTTCTACACGGACCGGTTACTTTCTGTATGTGTGAACATTTACGTGTACGTCGCTTTTTCAAAAAATTGAGAAATCGACTTTACACGTCTTTAACACGTCTGCTACTACCCTCACACATATGCAACGACCATAATTTTGTGTTTCGTGTAACGATAATTAACCCTCGATCGATGGATCGTTCGTATAAGTGGACTGCAAATTTTATACATTTATGATAAAAATGGCTCGGTCAAAAATACTTGGTAAAATTGAAGGCTGCTCTTTACTTTACCGGACTCAAAATTTATGCCTTTCTCCTACGAATTATGTTGTATTTGCTTTGTAATCCAGTAGATTTGTACTCCGCGAGGATGCAGATCGCAGTTTCGAACCTCTATGATCAATAGTTGAGGAGCTATGATCGCTTAAAGTTGAGCATATTTTCAGTTTCTTGACAGGTATGGGCGCCGCCATATTGGTTCGTAGTGACGGTCGCACGCCGCTTACTGAGTTGGTTAGCATTAGGTCGCGGGAGGGGGGCAGAGGGCGGCAAGGTAAGCGGCTCGCGGTCGTCACTACAAACCAATATGACGGCGCCCTTAACTGTCAAAAATGCTCAACTTTAAGCGACCATAGCTTCTCAACTAGTGATCCTAGAGGATCGAAACTTCGATCTGCATCCGCGCCGGGTACAAATCTACTGGATTACATACCGAATACATCATAATTCGCAGAAGAAAGGTACTAATTTTGAGTCCGGTAAAATAAAGTTTACCCAAATTGAATGATGTTAAGCTATTTTTGACTTATGAACATTATTTAATGGGGAAATGTGCTTTCATTTAGCTTCTATTTGTTACAACTGACTTGGGCAATTTTTATTTTGCTTCTACTGTCATATTTTTAAATTAAATAAGCACGATGTACTCTTTAAAGGAAGCTACAAAGTCACACTTATTCTTAACAATGTGGAAGAACGTTTATTACACGATCGGTAGAGTCGTTTACCTCATCGACTCCGCAACTCGCTCCAGCACTGTTTTGCAGCTCGATCATTGTAACGCGTTTGTTTTTCCCAGTATGGACAGAGGATGATGATTGCGATGTCTCTTATTGCCCACTAGGGTGCAATTCTGAGAGGGGAAAAAAGAAGTAGTTCGCATACACGAGCTCGTTCTCTAACACGTTGTAACGAACGTTGCAAGTTGCGTTAAAAATATATTTGTCTTCAATTTTCCACTGGTATTTACTCTTCTGCTCGAGCAATCGCAATTTATTATTGCAACGCTTGTTAAAAGAGATCCAGTTTATTCTTTCGTGTGGCTACGCGATCCAGTCGGAACATTCCCAGAATGTTTTCGTTACGAGGAGACCAGTCGAGACGCGAGACTTCGATTTGCTCGGCGGATATTTGTTCTCGCGAGTCCGGTCAAATTAATTGCTATTACCTTCGCAGTCTCCTGCACCACGTTCACACAATCCGTCGCCTCCAGGAAAAATTAATATTTACGCTGGTATATCGAGTGGTAATTTCTTAATTTTTAACTCTTCAAAAAAGTCTCTGCATACTTTAAAACCGAGAAAAAACACAATTAATGTTTTAGTTATCTGTGCACTTTTTGCAATGGCACTTTTGCAACTATAAATCTATCAGCTTTACGAATTCTCAAATAAAACTTTTTGAGAGTATTCTAGAAGTACCATTTTTGAAAAATGGACTTCTTTGTTTTATCATTTTCTTTATTTTACCAGGGACGAATTTTATAAAGTGACGAATGACTCAATTTTTTATTTAATTACTTTTCGACCATTCTGTATCAACAGCAATTTAGGAAGCAAGAAAAGATTGGAGAAACAATAAATATAGAAAAACAATGTCTACATGTGTGGATCGTTATTGGTAAATTAGAAATGAAAACATTTCATACAGTCTGTTTGGTCTCGAGCAGATCGAACGTGAGAATTAGCCCTTTGGACTCGAGGCAATTTTAATTCCAAATTATCTTGATTGAAAAGAATCCACTAATTACAGGGTGTTCACGCTAACACTAGTCAGCGTTCTTCTTGAAAATAGTAAACGTTAGAAAAAAACTGACAGAAGAAAAAGTTCTTCTGTTGTTTTCAATCATCTTTTTTAATCTGCATTATTTTTTATGAAAATGAAGGCGACACTTAATTTTTTTTAATGGAATACTATGTATTTTTTTTATATGATATGAAAGCGTGTACCACAAAACGAATTTCACACACGAAGTCACGCAAGGTCAGAAATGGAAGGAACACTTTGAATACCTCGTGCCAGTACCTTTCCTTTTCGTTTCCATTGTAACTTTACTCTCTGTATATTGTTGCAAACAAGTTGTTGCTAGGAGTGCTGCCAACTTTAAAATTTAGCTTACGTTCACGAGCGTCATTTAGTCCCGTAAAATTTAATGGTTCCAACTAATTTTTATAAATTGAATTTTTTTTTACATTGGAAGAATAATTTTATTATAATCTAAGACTGTGTGTGTGTGAGTAATCAAAATATTTGAGAATTTGTATGTTTTTTAGTTATTTATTGGGTAAAATTCCGGTAAAGACGCAGCGAGAGCTCACTAATTTTGTCTGGCTGTGTACGCGCCAGTGTCCTCGAAGAAGTTAAACAATTTCCAGAATATGAAAAATTAAGGGTTTTATTATGACGTGTGATCACGACGCGACTTTAAAACAAAGTTGTTAGAAACAACACCGACGAGAGAGAAAAAATGGGTCGGTCGGGGTGTCGCGTACATATACGCAAAATGAAAAATTGCAATAATTTCCGCGCCACGTATCGCACTTTCCGTTCAGCAGAAGGTGGAGAAAGGGGGTAGCGTTATGCCTGGAGCGACGACACGGGAAGCGTCACGTTTCTTCAAATTACGGAAACGAGCGGGACTAGGCGAAAACAAAGGCGTCGCAGCGGAAAGCTCGCGTCGTCCCGCACGGTCCCTCGCCGTGCCGCGCCGGTGGAACACGGGAAACGCGGTGCGCCGCTTCTGCCCACGGGAATCGGTGTCGCGCGTCGAGATTAATGGCGCTTTCGTCCGAAACGCAATTTACCGTGCGATCGACACGGAACGATGACTTGCCCCGGACGCGAAATACCCGTTTCTGAAAGTTCCGCCGTTCTCTGACGGAGAAAAACCGACGACGAGCGTGTGCACGAGCCTCCGCACAACCAGTCGGTCGATTTTATTTTCTCGCGGAGCGATTGCGACGTGTTAATAATTCTCCCCGAGAAACGTGTTGATTGCGTTCCACGGAAACGCATCGTCACGCTTCGGGAACCAATGCGGTTCCCTCATTCTCCCGTTGAACAGAAAATTCGCGGTCACGAGGTGATCGAGAGCACTGCGGATCTTTATGAAAAAAATAAACGTTTTCCAAGTCGATCGTGGAAAACAAACGTCAGTGGAAAATGTATCTTTTCTTTTAATAATTTTAATAAGTCACGGTTTAATTTTCCATTTTTGCTGTAAATGCATGAAACGGCTGCCCTTTTCCTTGCGTAACCAGAAATTTTTGCCATTTTCCACAGAACAACACAGTTCAGTAGATTTGGAGGACATATATGACTCAAAACTTATAAGTGTTTACACAAGCACGCGGTTATGCCGATAATTAATTAGTTGGTTGGTGGTTCATTATTCAATAAAGTAATTCGGTTTTATATTACCTTAAAATGCCGAAATTACTTTCTTGCCAACCCAATAACATCACAACAAAATGGATGAAAATTCCGGTGAAATCCACAAGGATAAGCTTCTTCATAAAGGTGTTTTCTATATTTTCAAGGATACAGCGGTCTGTCCGAAAAATATTCTTAATTCTTTTTCTTACTCGTAGATCAATAGAAAGTGATTCGAAAAACGTCTGTTGAAATCGGTGAGGTAGAGATTCGTCGACTAGTTCGTCCACTCTTCCTTTATTTCTGATCCTTTCAGCCACCTCAGACCCATCGTTTCACCGTTTTTATTAGTATCCCGCGACCTTCGTCTTTTTCATCGGTGCAAGATTTCTCCACGAATCCAAAAAAAAAACCCGAGCATGCAATCGTCGAACGTTTTTTTCTGCGAATATAGAGACATCTGTTGTCGTTCGCTCTGTCGAATATGACCAATCATTCTTACTCCTTGGAAGTTTCGATTAACCGACGAAAAACAGCACTCGATGCCAGCCAGCCCAGCGGCGGAAAAAAACAAGATTGAGTGGCCGCCGATCGAAGTTTTCTTTCTACGGGGTTGACACGTATGCGCGCACGTATCGTCGAACCCCGCGATTCGATGATGAACGACTCACAGCTCTGTCAGTGTCGCGATAGACGATGCAGAAAAACTGAAGACCAGTTTGGATCTATTTTCGTGTCGTAATGACAATAAGCGATTCTCCATCACAAGCTTATGGCGATTTATTTCATCGGGTTTGCAGGATGGTCGTGCCACAGAGACGAGGTATAGGAGTACACCAATCACCCAATATATTTTTCTGTCTCACGTTTGGGAGGCTCCAGAGAGCCTCTAGAGCTCCTTATCATTTTCTACCGCATCCTACCGTATCGGCCTGAACTAATATTGTGCACAGAGCAGAGTTGGGCAAAAATTTAATCGACGATTGACGAATAAATTTCTACTTCAATCGTTAATCGCAAATTAACAATTAAACTCCTACTTTAGTCGTTAATTGCGGTTAACGATTTACATTCTTTTCAATTGTAATGGTCAATCGGATACTTGATTAATGATTAACTGCTGAAATTTCGAAATGAAATACGGAATTGAAACTGTGTGCATACTGAAAAAAATGTAAACTGAGATTTTGTTGTGATATACTTCTGCCAATTCTCCATCTCCGCTTCCTGTCTCTCTCTCTCTCCCTCTTAATTACAATTTATGGATAGACCGTTTGGCGATTAACTTCAACAATTGATTAAATCAGTCTCTCCGATTTTATGATGATTTCTTTTTTTATTCAACGATTCGACGATTAATTTCATCAATCGATTGAATCAATCGTCCATTTTTCAATGATTACCTTTTTTAATCGTATACATTAATGAATCAATCTTGGTTAAAATTTTAATTGTTTAAATGCCAACAATGGCACAGAGCATGGTCTAAAGCAGGGGTGGCCAACCTTTTACATAACATGCGTCAATTTCGTTCTCACGAGTTCAGATACGCTTGAATCTAGACCAGTTGGTCAAGGACGCCTAGAAAAATCTTAAATTAAATAAAACGAACTTACATGAAACATGTATCATGATGGCGTTATTTCGTTCTTGTTCTCTCACTTGTAAAAGGATAATTTCTCTAATACAACAAGCAAACAAATCAAATATGGTTCGTCTAATTCTCCTATATAGGGTAAAGCATCGAACATGACTCAATACTTCAACTAGTAGTTCATATTATACTTACAATTAGATCCTAGAGTATATCTAAACCATCTTAATAATGAAGCAATTCACAATTTTCTTGATAAGGTTGCAGAAATTTACACCTTGGAAACGATGCGTTTCAATATTTAATACGAATACTTTGAATGGTATATAAAATTAATTTTCTGCTTAAAAAACGATCGCATATATTACAAATCAATAGAAATTATGATTAATCCGCTGTGATTACCTGGTTCAGAGTGTTTGAAGTTTCTATTAGTTACCATATTACGTATCCTCCTCGTCAATTTATAGCAATGTACATTCTACAGCCTACGCGAATGTTCGAGAGACTATTAATGGATTAGGGATGTAGCAGCGTATCTGTACGTTTAATCAATTCACAGTTCAGAGGAAGTTTCATTCTTCCTCCTGAGGATCAGAACTTAAGACGCTCTGGGAATCTTGGAATACACGCTATTAGAAAGTGATTCTGGAGGACGAGAATATCTCGGTGCCCTGCATTTAGTTTGTTAACTCAATCGGCTTCTACTGAAAGAATATTAATGCACCGCGGTGCAGTTAAATTTTCTTATGTAGATGTGGTTGGTAATGGCACAAGTGAACAATGCGGGTACAATTTCATTGATAAAAAAATGTAAATATCTACAAGTAAAGTGTAGATTCAATAATAAAATATTAGCTGTTACGAAAAGTAATAAATGTGATGTAGAAAAGTGAACAACGCAGGTACAATTTGATTTAAAAAAAAAATGTAAATATCTATAATTGAAGTGCAGATTCAATAATAAAATATTAACTGTTTCGAAAGGTAATAAATGTGATTAAGAAACTTTTGCATCGAAATTGATCTTTATTTATGAATATACACATACTAAACTTGATGTGCATTTACTTGAATGATATTCTGTTCCTTGGTCTGACTAGTGCTGGTTACTTCCACTTGTTCTAATGCTTTGAAAAGAAATGATATCATTCATTTGTCCAATTATTTTCTATAAGCAATATTATGAATCACAGAATACTGAAAATATATGTTAGCTCCAGTTCCCAGCAATCGATGCGCAACAGTTTTACTTTCCATAAAAATCTACAGTCTGGTGATCACTAGTGATCGTTGCAAGTAGAAACAGAGGACAATAGGCAGACACGTTAGCGAGTGAATTCAAAAGCTCACGCATGTAGGTACAATACATATATTCTTTATATCCTTAAAGTACTCAATGCAAATTATACAAATATTATACAGTTTGTTATAATTAGACTGCGTATTTTACACATTTACTACAAAAATTGGCAAATTCCTATTTGTCTTGTAAATTTTGTTCCTGCGTCAATACAAACAATTTTCATTTTGCATAAAGATTTGTTTCAACTAATGTTCATATTATATACATATTTCTTCAAATTCTAGCTTCTTCCGTTAATTCAACGTTTCAACTCGCAACAAATTGTTCGTTTATAACTCTGTAACGCAATTAAAACAAAACGTTCAAGTATATGCTATTGAGTTTAATGAGAGGGGTATCACAATAACAAAAAATTAATAATACTTTCCATTTAAAAAATGGTTGGGGTCCCCCATTTCTCCCCCAAAAAATTTAATACATACTAAAATATCTGCCCTCCTTACTCATTTAATAAAAAAAAAAATTATGTCGACATCTTCGTTCGATTCTGAGAAAACATGGTACACCCTGTTGACTTTGACTTTTTTCATTATATGGATATGAAATTGATATAATTCCTCATACAGTACTTGCTTAAATGTTTAGTAATTGGTTAGATACCAACATATTTAATAATGTAAACAATAGTCGGAATAATGGCACTGCAATTCTGTGACACTTTATCTAGACAGCGGATCTTTATGCAAAATAAAAATTGTCTGCATCGATTGCAAGCGATAGAAATCAAATTGAACGTTATTTCTTCCTATAAAGATTTCAATAGAGGAGAATTCGTATATTAACATCTTCAAATTTTAATATTCTTCAACAATTTTGAATTTAATCTACTCAATTTTGCTATAAATGCATAAAGATCCGCTGTCTATTTATAAGTTCATCAGTTTCAGTAGTTCAATAAAAGAAGAGCAAATTTTCTATTTGCCTCCCGTGTCCTGCAACATTTCTTATTTTGCATAAAGATCCGCTAGCAGGAAATGTGTAATAAAGAGGAATGATTGGTATTAATAAAGACGACGCATCAATTTAAACGGAGCGCATTATCGTCCACGATCAAGCATGGAGTTAATGAACTATCCGTTCATGGAGGTGCGAGGGACGCGAAAGAAAGCGTTTACGTGGTTGAAAAAGCGGAAGTTAATGACGGGGACGAGGCCACCGAGCCGGACGCATAAACCGGTAGTCGAGAATCTTCGTTACATCCCCGCCCCCCTCCCGACAATTCCGCGTGGAACTTGTTATCGCAACAATTTGCGCGTCGCTGTAATTTTCGACGCATTTGCATCGTCCACGATCCTCGAATCTTCACGGTCTCCCGCGAACTTTACGACTTATAACCGAGTTATGGCGCGCCCGAGCGAAAATTGTCATCGTGCAAATTTCTCCAGCTGCCATATCGTACGTACACCGTCGATTTTTAACCTTCAAGCCACTAAAGCGACGGCATTTTGCAGTTTACGACGACGCTTCTTTAACGGAGGAGTATTAATTACGGTCATCGGAAGTGTTTTCTTTTGTGGACGTTTTAATGACGGCGTTCCACGCGCTACAGGCTTCCCCGTCGCTCTAATTAACTGTCTTAACGATCGAATGTAGATCGTATTAAATGGTAATGGCGTTCTCCAGCTTCATAGACTCCCGCAGGATTTAGGTTTTCATACAAGATTCCTTATTAAAAGATAAGAAGTTTTGTTTTCTGTTACGAAAAGTGTGTTGAGGCGCAACGTAATGCGAGACCCATGGGACTGTCTCTAGAATTTGACACCAAGTCCCAAAGATTTCGACCACCCGACAATTAGTCTAAGAGTCGACTCGTTCGATTTTTTCCGCAACCTTCCGGCGCCATAACATTCACAGATTAACAAAAGACAGCGTCTGGACCACCTCTACAGCTCATTCCCAATTTTCTCCCACTGTTCGTTACCACAGTTTTCACATCCCTTTAAAAACTACCACCTTTACCACAGTTTTCACATCCCTTAAAAAGCTTCAGTCTGTTCTCAAATTGCCACAACTTTGTACAGTCGTCCTACTTAAAATATAAGTTATTGTTACTACAAAATTTTATACAGTTATTCCATTATTCATCAAAACACCTCACACTTTATTAACTACGTTTTGGTTTTCTTTTAATTTAAGGACGTGTGGAAAAAATACATTTGCGTACACCCTTCTAGTGTGGGACTCGTATTGACCCAAGCCCTCGTATGACATTACAAAAACATAGCATTCCATTTAACACTAAACTCACCGAGCCTTAAAACTAACTGATACACATGTTCCCTTGTAAAAATGACAAGATTGATTTTATTTAGACTTTATGCAACTCCTATTGTATTTAATATGTGCTCCACTAAAGATATCTATGCAATCTCATTTCTTATGAAATTATTTTTAATGTATAATCGTAAAATAACAAATCTGGAACCGGTCATTTTGACCGGTGATGGTTGGTTTAGTGTTAAAAAGCTGAAGGTCACCTTCGCAAAACTGGTAACTCTAAAACTGCCAATTTTGAAGATTTTCAATTTGTTTGAAGCATTGATTGCCTAAACTGACAAATCTGAGAGAAGTGTTATTATTGAGATTTTCACATACTTCCAATATCTGTTTACATCGGCCACATAAAAATGATAATCACAAGCTGGCAAATGTGGGCTCGAGATCTTCAGGCATCACGGATCGATTTTGAATACGTTCACGTTCATTGGCAAACGATTTATGTGAACTAAACCATACTGTATGGAACATTTCAGTGGATTCTGTTTCCACGATGGTAGCAATCTGATAATAATACGTTGTGCAATGGGAATTGGCACTATCTGCTCACTTATCGTTACAGCTATTGAGTAAACGACTTAGTAGAGTATCACGTGGCGCAGTTCGAGCGTAAGACACGTCTACTTGAATTTCCACTTGGTCTCATGTAGATAAGGACGAATGTGCAGTTCTACAACTTCTACATAACAAAGTTCTGTTAATATTTAGCTGACCCTCGCTCGTATATTATAGTGCTTAAGATGCAGTTGAAAAGTAACGTAATTTAGGGCTTGAAATCCTTCGTACGAATAAATAAATTATTTAGAACTGGAACGACGTGAAATGTATCGTCAAGGTCAACATTGTGAATAACTTCTCTAAAATAATGAATTTCAGATTCTTCATCTTACAAATGTCAAGATTTTCAAATTGTTTTTATGAGACACTCACACTTATTTATTTAGACGTATTTTGCAAAAATAATCCCGCAATGTCTTAGTCTTACTATTCTTAAAAGGCAACACAAATTAGTCAGTTTCGTGCTCGGTTGTTTCATCGTTAACAATCATAAATCTTCTCAGTTCTTGTTTTCCAAACAAATTGCTTCGATCAAACCTAATTTTCGCGGTAACCAAATCAATGTTCAACGCGTTAAAAACTGTTAAGGCGGTAGACTCGTTTCCAGGATTGCAAGGGCGCGGCGGATTCGCGTTCTCATTTCTCGATAATACAAAAATGTAGTTTTTCAGTGGTCAAATACGCTAGATAAAAGATCGAAAGATCGATCTAGGTCGCCATCTCCTTCAAAAAAGTCCTATTTTCTTGTTCACGAGGCGTAATTTGCATTATTCGCAGCATGTAGCTATAAAAATAGCTACACACGCAGTTGTATGCTTCCGACTAAAAAAAAAGTATTTCTTAGGGCGATAGCGCCCTAGATCGATCTTTGATCGAGCGTTTTTGACTACTGAAAAACCCCATCTTTACATTATCGAGAAATAAGAACGCGAATCCCGCCACCTTGCAGTCCTGGAAAAAGGAGTCTACTCCCTTAAAACGTGTACGCGTAGCGTTGAATAAAATAATACAGTCTTTGCCGTATGTCTAACGTAACATCTCCCGAGTGGACTGACGCGGTAAACTACAAACGACCATTAATCACCTGTCGACTATTACCAATCTACGATCAGCAGTCACGTGTGTGCACGAACATGTTGCGTGTGTGCAAAGCAACGAGGTAAGCAGCGTTGCGTGTTATCGATCAATTTCGGGATGACAGGGAGCCGTAGAACTTCAGGTTGCATCTCACGAGCCGGAAGACGCGTCACCCCGAAACGGAAGCGGAGGCGTCGAAGAATCCCAGCGGCATTGTTGTGCTCGCGGAAAAAGATTTCTGTCGTTCGCTCGACTCCGACGAACACCGATCAAATATTGACTGCCGTAATGACGTTTCCTCATCGTTCTACCCTATCCTCCGACACATCTGCCGCCCCTCTAGCGCGCGATCGTTCCGTTTCATTAATCCCAACCCGCGTCGTGCCGCGCCGGAAAAATTCTTAGCGTGCACACACGAAGATACCCGGAGAGCATCGGTTACTCCTGCACCTTCCGTTTCTCTGTTCCGTATCTATCGTTCGAACTTTGTTCCGTGAGACGGGTATACGCCGAGCAATTACCGCGATCGTTTCTTCTCCCTCGTTCCACCCCCTCGGCGCGACGTTGCGACCGAGAACGCGTCGCGATGTTTAACCACAGCGAACGTACAGTTGCTCGCGAAAGTATTCGCACACCCATTCGAAACATTGCAACATTTAACCTTTTATCGGCGCGGGACCGTCACTGCAAACCAATATGGCGGCGCCCTTACCTGTCGTCAAAAACACTGATGATTGCTCAACTTTAAGCAAGCATAACTCCTGAACCATTGATCCTACAGGATCGAAACTTCGATCTGCAGCCGTTCCGGGTACAAATCTACTGGATTCAATTTTTCTAGACAAATTGGACAAATTTTGAGTCCGGTAAAATAAAGAGCAGCCAATTGGAATTTAAAAAGCACCAATCCGACGGACAAAAGATGATATGTAGATTGTAACGAAGTATACATAGAAAAACAGGAAGTTAGTTTAAAATCAATTGCAAAATTTGCCACCGAACAAACAGACAAACAAACAAGAAAGCGAGCTAATAAACACGTGGTAATAACTCGTTAGTATTTCTAGGAAATTTCGCCCAAAATCAAAATTGTAGAAAAAGATGATTTGCTCATTCCCCTATAGAATATTGCGAAGTATAATACAAAGTGTTGAGAAAGCATGTCCACTGTACGCAGTATGGCAGCGATGGTACTGTCACCACAAGGGTATGGGTTCAATACTATTCTTTGCTTTCTGATTTGTTTTGTTCGAGTACTTCACTTATCTCTTTTCTGCAATAGGCCTGCAACTAACTTGTTTCTAATTTTTCCTCTCATTGTCAGAGTGTCGCGTATATCCCAACGAAAACATTCTGTAAACAGGAGCCAGGTTCTTATGGCCGTAAAAAGTTGTGAGATCAAACAAAATACGGCCAAGTTCGTTAGCTTAGAAAAATAAAAATAAAAATTAGTTAAAAAGAACGCTATTTAATTTTTAAAGAGTCACATGGAGGGCTAAATTATTCAAACTTGGCCGTTACTTTTTAAACCAATGGCCCTAAAACGTGTTAGGTAGCGGCCAAGTTTGAATAATTTAGTCCTCCATGTGACTCTTTCAAAATTAAATAGCGTTCTTTTTAACTAATTTTTATTTTTATTTTTCTAAGCTAACGAACTTGGCCGTATTTTGTTTGATCTCCCAACCTTTTACGGCCATAAGAACTTGGCTCCTGTTTACAGAATGTTTTTGTTGGGATTTCATCAATTTTTGTTGAAATTTCATCAATTATCAAGTAGGTATCAAAGATTAACACTCTACCGGCGAATTAGAACCCAACTTTACCTAGATCTTTTTTGTCATAATTTTAGTGTCATTTTCTACCTTATTGTAATCTACCAGTTTGAGCTTTTTGCCACTACCTCGAATGGCGCTATACGAACGTTTGAAGAGAGCAGATGATTCTTTCCGGAATTTACACGGTTCCTTATGGGAAAAGCGGCATATTTCATTTTCTCCATACATAACCTATTTCGTTTTTTTTTTTTAATACAACCCCTTTAAGGTGTAAAATTTCAAACTTTGATAATTATTCCTTTGAGTGTTTGTTATGGTGGACCTATGTACCAAATTTCAAGCTTGTAGGTCAATGGGAAGTACCCAAAAGGTTTTGATGATCTGTCAGTCAGTCAGTCAGTCAGTGACAAATTTAGCGATTTTTGAAGTTCTATATCTCGGAACCTACAAATGTTGGAAGATTAAGGTTTTGTCAATATTGAGGCATGATAGCATTTAACAAGTGTGCGAAATTACATCTCTCCATCTGCCTACAGTGTCGAGTTGTAAGCCTCTAAAAAACGGCTAAGTTGTTTCGTGTAAAAGGAGGTAGTGCAAGATCTTGGCTGGTGCACTACCGTGCACCTGGATCTGACTTCCCATGACGCACCTCTATTCACCGATAAAACTTACACGAGCCCCTCCAATCAGTCTCTATAGGGATTTACTACAGTTCCTGAGTTGTCCCATACGTCATTCCTTCTGATTTCCCTGCTAGCCCACCTCGTTTCATTATATCTTTCCCTTCTCTTTTTTATTCCTTGCTTCCTAGCGTTACGTGCCCGTGATTCAGTTCGGGATTCGTAACCGTGCGAATACATTATGAATTATCACGTTCTCAGCGTGGAAGTCATGATTATAGTCTCCTTCATTTTCGAAATAGACTTGTTGGGATGCGCTATTCTTAACCTTAACTTATTACTTCTTAGTTAGTATTGCAAGGTAACTTCGAGAACACGCCCCTAAGAAAGTATTTGTCAGCCAGGTACATCAACTCGCTTCATGGTTTCGAGAACAAAAACACGTCTACTCGAAATGTGCACGAGCCAGCAAACTTTACACGAAGTTAAAGGTTTACACAGTGGACCGGAACGAACCGCCGAGTTAGCTGTATCTGGTATTTTACATCAGTCCTTTAACAAATGCGGTCCTTTGTGGTAAAATGCAAATGTTCATTAAATATTCACACGAAGTTAAATCACCATGTAAGACTGCGAAGTACCGGAGCAATTGCTTTGAGAACTTCGTGTCTCAACAAACAGTAATTTGTAAAATAAACTTGCCACTAGAATACGTTGTCCTGGACAGTTTCTTCTGTCTCCGGATGATGGTAAAGTGCAGAGTCGCCAGATCAGGGAAATTGAGGAGAAAAAGTTACCCTCTCCCTCTGCCAGGGCCGGTAGAGGGGGGATAGAGTGCTAGAAGGGGTAGGTAGAGTGGCGAGACTTAATCCGATGACTCTGATTAGATGTCATCCGAGACCATTGTTTTTTTTTTTGTTTAAGGGCGGTGAGGAAATGCATTTTTTACGCAACCCCCCTCCAGATGAAGGTCGGGGGGGAGGTAGTGTGGGACTCACCTTACCGAAATAAAACTAGGGCAAGTGATTTAAAATTCAACGACAACATCTCTCCACAACTCAGCAAGCTAATATAAGCGTGGTAATAAAAAATTCATTGCTGCTTTAAAACAGAATTTCGTATAGAAACAGAGTTCGTATAAATGGTGGTAGTTATCATATACATTATTATTTAAACTTACTTGTGCCCGCCACTGTAAAATTAGTTCCGACGAGTACTACAAACGAGAATTGAATAGTAACAAGACGTGAAGACCAAGTAATTGCTACGCGACTT